>NW_001914979.1:0-2000 GCF_000208925.1 Entamoeba histolytica HM-1:IMSS | reverse complement strand
TTATCTTTTATAATCATCATTCATTTCTTCTTTTTGTCAATTCCTCTTTGATTAACATCAACAAATTTCTTTCTATTTCATTCTGTTTTATTCTATTTTCTTTATTCTTGTTGTTATTTTATTTATTTCATTTTTTATCATTTATCATTTCTTGTTTACTCATGTTTGTTGTATATTTTATTATTATTTATTTTATGTTGTGTTATTCTTATTTATCTTTCTTATTATGTTTTGTTTATTATTGTTTAAATAGAAAATAAAAATAAGAATGAATAAAGAATAAGAAATAATAACATAAATATGTTGATATATTTTATCATTTCTTTATTTGTTTATTATTCTTATTTCTATTATCTTATTCATTTGATTCATAATGAATTAATTCAATGAAATAATACAAATAAATTGTTTATTCATTTCATCTTATTTCTCTTTATTTCTTTTCTTATTTATTAAAAACACCATCATTGGGTGTGAATATTTCAAATGAAATAAAATAAATCATCATTGAATTATTTAAATTTTTATTTCACCATTTCATTCATTGGCAGATGAATGATATGTTCATATTCTTCATTGATTTGTTTTTATTCTTTTTATTTCATTTTCAATTAATCAAGATTGAATCATTTCAATTACGATGATTCGTTTTGGTGTGAAACGTTCTGGAAACTGTTTTCCACAAAGTGCTTTTGATATTCCTTTATATTCAAATGAATGTTGTTTACAAAGTGATTTTGTTTTATCATTTTCTTTATAAATAGCAATATCATCTATTCCAATTTCAAATAAACAATCAAGTGTTTGGTTAAATAAAATAAATGCATGTTTTGTATCTTTAATATCAAATTTCTTCATTCTTTCAATTCTTCCTTTTGATTCTAATGAAAATACAAATGATTTTGAATCTTTTATAAAACCATTATCTACTTTATCAATTTTAGAATTAACATATCCTCCAAATTTATTTCCATCTTCGTCTTCAATAATAATTATTATATGTTCTTTATTTATTATTCTTTGATCAAACACTGATGTATTTTTATTCCAATCATCAATATCTGAATCAAATAATATATTATTTATTCTTTTTTCTGTCCATTCTTCTATTTGTTTAATAAACACCTTATACATTTTAAATTTAATTTGACATTTATAAGTTCAAAATATTAATGTTTAAATAGTTAATACACGTTATTAACATCATGTCAATTCTTATTTTTACCATTTTATTTTAACAAACACTATTTTTATCATTTTTACAATAACAATAAATATATAATAATATTAATAATATAATAATAATAAAATTATAATATTGATATTTTCTATAATTAGTTTATTTTATTTTTAGTATTTTTTCATTTGTTTTAAAATAACAAAAAAAGTGAATCTTCTCTTCAATTTTGTTTTATTTTTATTATTTCATCTTTTGAGATTTGAATTTTCATGTTTTACCAACAATTAATTCTAACAATTAAATTAATAAAGATAATAAATGATAAACAAAAATGTGATAATAAAATAAGAATAAGAAATAAAAGAGAATAGAGATATTATAATTATGATGAATTAATTTAATAAGAAATATAATAAATAATAATAGAAAGAATGAAATAAAATAATATGAAAGAATAATAAGAAAATAAAATGATATAAATGATGATATTAATAATAAATGAAATTATAAATAATAATATAATAATAATGAAATATTCATTCAATATAAAATAAGAAATAAAGAAATGATAATTGAATGAGAATAATTAAAATGATGAAAAATGAAAAAGAAGATAAAAAGAAGAATGAAACAAAAATAAGAATGAAAAGACAATAAAACAAATAAAATGATTTAATCATAAAACAAGAAGAAATAATAAATAAAAATACATTACTCATTTTAATGATATATGATATGATTAATCTCCATTAACCAATGAATAATTGACAATTCTATTAACACTTATCTATCTAATTTTATTTCTGTTATCTATTTTCTT
>NW_001914980.1:0-47872 GCF_000208925.1 Entamoeba histolytica HM-1:IMSS | reverse complement strand
ATTAAATTACTAATAACGAATTAACAATTGAAACAATACTTTTTATATTATTTTGTGTTTAATGGAGTAAGTGTTGTTCGAGTTTTATATTTTTTCGTTTGTGATATAGTCGGTAAACTTCTTTTCATGTGCTGTTGTTTTCCAAGTACAAATGCTTTTAAATCGGTAATCATTGGTCCACTTGACTTTGTAAATAATTTCTTATGAGAAGGTGATTGAGAACATTCATTCTCTTTTGTTTTGAATGGTGCAAACCCATCAATTGTAAAAAGAGTATCCATAGTATTTTGAAATGAAGGTAATTGTTGGCTTTGAGGTGGTGGAATAGAAGGATTACTTTCTGTTGCATAAATAGATGATATTGATGGTAGTTGATGAGAATGGTTTAAAGGAATTGGTTGGTTATAGTTTTGAGGATATGAATAATAAGATGACCACTCTGGGAAATAACATGAATACGAAGGTATAACAGATGTTTTCATCCTTAAAGGAGGCATATAAGAAAAGTCTTTCACAAACACTTGCAAAACGCTCAGAGTATTTACATTTTCTGACCATCTATCAAGAATTGGATGACAAATAACAATGTTTGGCATTGCATATGGATGTCCTGGAACAACTTCCATTTCTGGTGTTGGGTCAGTAAAAAAGAGAGGTGGAGAAAGTGGATAATCATACGGATACATAATACATAATGGTAAACAAAATTGACTACCTCGATACACTATTGGTATTGTTCCTACCAATGAAGCAAGGATAATTCCATCAGCAAAGGTATATCATTAAGGGAAGGTAGAATATAGTCTATTGAATTATTATAAATCGAATAAAATTTATTTTATTTATTCTTCTATTATATCAATCAAAAAAAAGATGCATTACAGGAGACACCACAAAAAATATAGAAAAACACATAACCAAAAAAGAAGAAATTCACATCAACAAAGAAATATAAATGATAGAGGAATGAGTGAAAATAGGTATTATCTGTATGGACAGAGATGCATGAATAATCACACTAACCATTACAATAACAATTATTACCATAAATATCACAACAAAATTGATGATAGAAATCGTTTCACTCATCACTTCATTCATAATCATCGTCATAAACACTTTAATAATAACTTCAATAGAAATAAACAATATCAATATAAGAAAAATAAATCCCATAATAACACACAAAGAAGGTATAAACAATATCAAAATAAGAAACAAAACAAAAATCAAAGAAAAGAAATGATTGAAATACAAAACCAAGAATATTGGAAAAGACTCTTTGAAGAAGAAATTAAAATACTTACACCACAAGAAGTAGAAGAAATTAAAAATACCAAGATTAAAGAATATACATCATCAACAATATGGAGAAGATGGTATTTTCTTGCACGAGAAAAAACAAAAACAATCAGAATGGAAGAAGAAACTATTAGTATGACAATGGAAGAAGTCAATAATCAATACAACCCAATTGAGATTAAAGACAATAGAATATACAATAACTATGTAATGAGTATTGAAAGTGAAGACGACGATGATAAAGATTCTACGAGAGTAGAAGCTAGGCTTGCTGAGGAGAAGAGGTTTACTAAAGGAGAGAAGAAGAGGCTGGTAGAAAAGGAAGAAGAAAACAGTAAAAAGGAAAAAAGAATAAAAGAAATAAGGAAAAAGTGGAGGAAGATATGAAAGAGAAAGAAGAAATGAAAAAGGAAATACAAATAACAGAATAAACCATTAAAAAACTAACAAAAGATATTATGGCATTAAAGAAGAAGCATGAGAAGGAGATAAGCACAAAAAACCACGAGTGCGATAAAAAAATATTCAAATTCCATGCTGAATCTGAAAGGAAAAGGTCTGAAGTAAATAACTTAACACAACAATTGCTCTTCCTGAAAGATAAACTATCTAAATTAGAAAATAAAAATACACAAGAAGAAAAAAAGAAAGATGAGGTAACTTACAATATAACAGACTCATCTGAAACACAAATAGTAAATGACCTCACCCCTAATGTGGTAGTAGCTGATGAAATATCATCAAGTGAAGATGATCTTCCAAAAAAAAGAAAGTTAACGCAGAAATCCATTGAAGAAATTGATATTCAGCATAAGAAGATCACCACATCAGAATTAGATAATCAAAAAAAAAAAAACGGGGGAAATAAACAGATAGAGAAGAAGAAATTTTAACACTTTATAAATGTTTTGTTTTGAAATTATTTGAAAGAAAATTAAGAAGTCAACTTAAAGAAGAAATAATAGAAAGATTAATACATGAATTTGGAATTAAAGCAAATGATATTAATGAATATAAAGAAGTAATAAAGAAGACATTTAAAATAAAGAATGAAATTAAAAGAGAAATCAATAGAATAATGGAGGAAGAAATAATAAAACATCAATGGAAAGATAATGAATTAAAAGAAATAATAACTAAAATGAACAAGAGAAAGAAGAAATAGAAGAAGAGGAGGTAATGAAAATATTTAAAGAAGAAGAAAAGAAACAACAAGAAGATGTACAATTTATTAATTATTATTACAATAAGAAGAAAGTACATCAAATAATTAATATTATTAATAAAAATGAAATAATAATAAATACATTAGATGATTATTATCATTATATTAAATCTGTAGCTTCCACTATTAACATCATTAATAAAAATAAACAAGAAAGAAGTGGAAAGAAAAGTATAGAAAGAATATTACAATCAAAAATATGTAGATTGAGAGATTTACTCAATAATAAACAATATATGAAATTAAAAAGAATATGACATATTAAGAAATATGATATATATCATATTAAAATAAAAACAATTGAACAAATAAACTATTATAAATACCTTCGAAAGATGAAAAGAATAGAAATAGAAGCAAGAAAGAATAATTGGAAAAGAATAAGATGGAATTATAAAATGATGAAATATGGAAAAAGGCAACATTTAAATAAATCTAAAGAAGATGAATATTTAGATAATATCTCATCTATTAATTTCTTGAAATGAATCTATGAAACTAAAACTAATATAGATTTCCTGAATATTAATTTATACGAAATATTAAATGAAAATAGAATTAATAATAGAATATCAATAATCACTCCAAATGAACTAGACTGTGATATTAAATTCATTGCTAACTGGAAGGCACCGGGAGTTGACAAAATACAATGATTTTGGATTAAATAATTAGAACAACCAAAGAAGTATTTAATAAAATTATTTAATGAATGGTTAAACAATCATAATGAAATACCTCTTCATTTTATTCAAGGAAGGACAATATTAATATATAAGAAAGGAGATAAATTAGTTAATCAAAAATACAGACAAATAACTTGTTTAAATTGTCTGTTAAAAATATATACATCAATATTAAAGATGAAAATAGAAAGCCAATTGATGCTAAATCCAATTGAAAAACAACTTTCATTAAATCAAATTTGATGTAAGAAATACACATATGCATCAAAAGAAGGATTATTATACAATACTATAATCCAACAATTATTATTAAAGAATAAATGGAAGTTGGTAGAAACATATTATGACGTCTCCAAAGCATATGATAGTATTAATCATCAATGGATTAAACAATGCTTAATATATTTTAATATCCAACTAGTAGTAATTAATAATATATTATATATTAAATAATACATATCTTAATTTGTATTATAATCAAGAAAGTGTGGGTATGATTAATGTAGAAAGAGGAATAATACAAGGTGACAGCCTATCTCCACTTTTATTTGTATTATCTATTGATATATTATCTAAACAATTAGATAAACAAATAAACAAATTGAATATTAAAATGAATGGAGAAGAAAAATAAGTCTAGTTAAACCATATATTATATATTGATGATTTAAAAATAATAACTAATAGCCTCGAAGAAATGGAAAAAGCACACAAATTAACTAAAGAAATATTTAATGCAATATGATTAAAAATTAAAGTAGAAAAGAGTGGGATAATGACTAATATTAATAGTCAAATAAATGGAGAATTAGCTGAGCTACCAAGAGTAACTAATGATAACCCTTATAAATATCTTGGTATTGAAATAGGAGATAAAGTAAATATTAATAAATATTGTACAAGAATATTAAATGATGTATCTTCTATTTTATCATCATTAAACACTATGAAATACAGCAGCCTCAATACAATAAGAAAGATTAATAGTGATATAATCTCAAAATTAAGATATGGATTTAGTATTGTCAAATATAAACTAGGAGAATTGGAGAAGATAGATAAACAAATAAGAAAATCATTAATTCACCTCCAATTATACAGTAGAAATATCCCAAAAAGTAGATTATATGTTAAAATGAATGAATTGGGAATAGGAATAATGTCAGCAAGAGATGAATGTGGTAAAGAATTATTAAGAATATATTTAAAATATAAGTGGAGATCAAGCACAGAAATATGAGAAAAGATAGAAACAATAAAAGAAAATCCAAATTGAATAATCAAAAGAATGAAGAACACATTTTATAAGAAGATTAATTTTAATGAATTAATTGAGATAATAGAATTAAATGAAAGAAATCACAATGTAAAGGAAGTATTTGAATTGGTAATTAATGAATTGATACAAAGAAATAGAATAAACATGATATATAAGTAAAATAATGGTGGCAGAATAAAATTAACACATTTGCATAATAAATGTATTGAAATATAATCAAATTAAACAATAAAAACATAATACAAATATGAAACAAACAACCATTACTAATTTAAAATATTATAGTATTAGAGAAAGTGTTAAGATATGTATAATATATTATGAATATATTAAAAATAAATGTGTCTTAGAATTTGAATGTACTTGATAAATGGAGTAAATTTGAAATAATTATAAAATCAAATTATTAAGTCTAATAAACATTTTATAAATAATTGTTTTTATTTGGAAATGTTGTGATTTAATTCTCTTATTAATATAAAATTTTTTAATTTGAAATTAATTATAAAAATAATTATAAGAAATACTTTTTACTCTGTTGTTCTTAAAAAAGAATAAGTTATTGTTTCTTTGTTTCACAAAGTTAACAAATAGATTTTGGTGAGACATTATTTGCGATATTTAATAAACTAAATAATAATGTAAAAAATAACATAAGAAATTCAAAATTTTTCATTTCTATTCTTAAATAGTAACTCTGAATTTAAAAATTATACCAATATTATTCTTATTAATTGTGACAGGATAATAGAAACTATATACAATATTCCAAATATTAATAAAATACTTTTCTTAAATAAAAATAGGTATGATGTAAATAATACAGTTATTTTAATAGAATGATGCAAAAAATTATCTGATATATAAACACAATCTTAATACATTAAAACATATCAATGGAAGAAAAACATTGTGAATATCGTAGAAAAACAAATATATACAATCTTCATTATAAATACAATTCAAAAGATTTCTTATGTTCTCATTGTTTAAAAAGTCAGAGTAAAATAAACAAACAATCATATAGTAAGAATATTGTTAATGAAGGTGCTGTTATAATAGATAACTATGATGTTGGTCAATCTGTTTCTTGTGTTAAACAAGACTTAGTTGACAAGATCGAGGCTCAATTCCCAAAAGAAAAAACAGAAAAAAGAGTTAAAAATGAATATCCAACACTTGATGATTATGTTCAGACTTACTTATATCTCTCTAGAATGGAAAAGAAAGAAGAACGTAGTGTAGTTGAAGTTGAATTAAGACAAGAAAAACAACGTATTAAATTTATTAAACACCCTGGATTTACAACTGTTGAAATTAACCTTCCTAAAGCTATTGGAGGTCTTCAGTTAGAAGATGAAGTGATTATTAGTTGTGGTGGATTAAAAGGAATGGTTAATGATACAAATTCAACAGAAACTAAGTTATTTCCATCTCTAATTTTCAAGTCATCAAAATGTGTGTTTGGAGGAAATATTACATCAAGTAGAGGTAAAACAGTTGTTGTTAGATTACAAGATTTTCTTTTTGGAATAGAATCTACAGATTATAAGACAGGTAAAATTACCATGAAATATCCAACAAATGAGGAAAAATGGAAATACAATGAAGAAATAGTGAAGAAAACATCGTTATTTAGGATATATTTTCTTACTAATGATAAAGGAAATCCATTCATTAGAACATTAGATGTATTACAATCACGAGAAATTGATGAATATTATTCAAAAATATTGTGTTGTCACAAAAAACAATCAACAAAAACAAAAGAAATAATAACTTATGAAGAAATGTCAGCAGAGAAATACAATATTCCTAATTTATCTAATTTGAACGATTATCAAAGGAAAGCAATTTATAATGCGTTAAACGAAGATATTTCACTTGTAATAGGACCACCTGGAACTGGTAAAACTACAGTTGCTGTATCAATTGCACAATACTTGATTTATAACAAACGTAGATTTTATAATATAAATCGAGGTGAAAAAAAATTATTAGTTTGTGCATCAAGCAATAATGCTGTTGATGTGATTTGCTCAAAACTTATTGAAAAAGGTGTTCCAACAGTTAGAGTAGTTGCAGATGAACAGTTTGAAAATTGTAGTGATAAAATAAGAGAAAATTCATTATTAAAAAAAGCAATAGAATTTACAGAGAGAAGAGGAATTAAAGAAATAACAGTAAAAAAAAAACAAAATAAAAAAACAGATAATGGTTTTGATGGTGGTGTTGAATTTGATGATGAATTAGAAGAATCAATAACAGTCAATATAAGAAAATTACTAAAGAAAAAGTATGGACAATATCCAACAGAAGATGAAAATAGAGAAGTTCAAAAATGTTATGAAACATATCTATCAACACCAATATATCAGATGGTATATGGAACATTTGAAAATTTTGTCAAACAAACTAATTCAGAAATACAAAAAATTATTGATAGAGTTTCTCAAAGAATAACATTAGAAGAAAATGACTATATTAATAAATTCATCTCAACATATTTTGATGACATATTATCTGGAATAGAATGTGTTTGTTCTACACTCAGTCTTTGTACTCGTCCAACATTACTAAAACAAAAATTTTTTGCATCTATTGTTGATGAAGCTGCTCAGTCTCTTGAACCAGAGACATTGGCTGGAATTATTAATGTTAGAAAAACTGTGTTAATTGGAGATATTCAACAATTACAACCAACATGTCTTTCAACTGAAGCTAGAGAAGCAGGATTCCAAAAATCAATGTTTGAACGATTTATGGCAAATACACAAATCAAAAGAACAATGTTAAAAACACAATACAGAATGCATCCAGCAATTTCAGAATTCTCAAATAAAATGTTTTATTCTTCTAAATTAGAGAATGGAGTGAGTAGTAAAGATAGATTTGATGATAGGATTATTAACTTCTTCCCAGATTACACAAATCCTATAATGTTTATTAACTGTGATGGAACAGAGCATTATGGAAGTAGTGGAACAAGTTATAATAATGCAGGAGAAGTTCAAATAATACAAGAGGTTGTTGAGAAATTGTTGAATAACGATATTGAAGAAAATGAAATAGGAATTATTTCACCATATCAAGCTCAACAAGAACTTATTTCTCAATATGTTTCTACAAAGATTAAAGTTGCTAATATTGATGGATTTCAAGGAAATGAAAAAGAATATATTATCTTTTCTTGTGTTAGGTCAAACCAAACTCTTGGTGTTGGATTTGTGAATGATTATAAAAGACTAAATGTTGCATTAAAAAGAGCTAAAAGTGGATTAATTATTATTGGTAATATCCAAACGTTAATAACATCTAAAGTTTGGAATATGCTAATTCATCAATTTTATTTGAGAGATGCTTTATTTGAATTGAAAGAACATGACTTTGTTCAATACAACGTTGAAAACCAAGAAGAATTTAATCGTCCATTAGAAAAATCTCCATTCCAAGTTCAATATGAGGTTGATGACCTTAAAACGAATGCCAACACATTCAAATCAACGAGTAGATGTATTTTAAAGAAACCAAGTTCTGAAGCAACAAGAACCAAAACCACTCAACAAACAATCTTTCATAAAACACAACCACTAAAAATGTTTTCTTTTCAAGAAAATCTAAAAATATCCGAGAAACGTGAGGAAAAAACGTATTACTCAAGAAGAAGATATTTTTCAAGAATCTCTAATTAATTGGAGAGGTATAAGATATAAATTATACTTGTTGAATAATTTAATTTCTTTTCAATATTTTTTTTTTGTTACATAAAACTAAAAAAATTAAAAAACAAGAAAATGGAAGAAGTAAAAGAAGTTGATTATAAAGAACGATTTACTCATCCTGGAGGACTTCCTATTCATGAAAAAAGAGTTTCTAGATGGGACAGAAAAATAAGAGATGTATTGCCAAACATTCCTGTTCATATTCCTCCTTCATTAGATGAAAAGTATTGGGATACATTGGCAATAAGGATTAGATATGAAGAGTTACAATATGCCCTTGGAACACACCGACTTGGACTAAATACTGAACGAGATAGAACACCATCACCTCCAAAACAATATAATGAAAATCAACAAGAGATAACAAGAGAAATGAGAAGGGAAGAAAAATTAAAAAATGAACGTCTTTATGTTGTTGATAGAGCAATTGAAATATATCCATCATTTAGAATTCCAGCTGAACTTGCTAAACCAAGTGGAAAACGAACAAAAAAGATATATTTCCCTAAAGATAGGCCTGACACTAATTTTATTGGTTTGATAATTGGACCACGAGGGGATAATCAGAAAAGACTTGAAAAAGATAGTGGAGCTAAAATTTCTATTAGAGGTAAAGATCCAAAAAAATTAGGGAAATTGTCAGGATATGGAGACAAAGACAATGAAGACTCTCATGTATTTATTACTGCAGATACTCAAGAAGCTTTAGACCTTGCTTGTGAAGAAATTACTAAAATTATTAGTGCACCTTCAGAAGAAATTAATGTACTTAAACATAATCAATTAAGAGAACTTGCTCTTTGGAATGGAACATTCAGAGAAGACAGAGTTTATGAAGTTGAACAATACGAAAGTGGAGTCAAATGTGGATTTTGTGGTGATAGTTCACATGCTACTTGTGATTGTCCATTAAAGAAACAAAAAATGAGTGAACACCAACTAGAATTAGAGAGGGCATTTGATGAGTTTATGGAAAAAATACAACTTCAACTGATAAATTGATTGTTTTATGAAAGAAAAAAAAATAAAATACCTCAACTTTTTATTTGAAAAGAGTTTCAAAGTCTTTATCTTAAAAATTTATAGTATAGTTCTGTTCTATATTAATTATGTCACAACTAAATGAAAGTTATATTTCTGAAGACCTTCTTGAAAGAGATGTTACTAGTCTTTCAACAACTAATGGTCCAACAAATGGAAGTTCTATGAGACAAACAGAACAAATGAATCAAAGCCAATTTCAATTTACGTCAAGGTATGTAAAAACATTATCTTCTACACTCCAATTATTATATAATAAAGAATCAAAAACTCCAGTTATTAATTTATGGATTGACAGTAATGGAATTAAATTGTTTATAGAAGAGAAAGGTGTATTTCAATGTATTGTTTTTTGGCAAAGAGATTTATTTGAGATATATGGATTTGAAGAAAAAGACCAAGAAATTAATTTACGATTACCATTAAAAGATTTATTAGTATTTTTTGAGTCTGCACTTATCCAAACAGAGTCAAGAGTTGACATTTATATTTTAGAAACTAGTTCTGTATTATTGCAACTTAGAACTAGAATTACAACCGTTAGAATGAAAATATCTACTTTTTCACAAGACTCTTATAATAATAGGGTATTTGAATTTAGTACTTACAAAGGAATATTACATATCTCCGCTACTTCAATATCATTAATGCCATCATTTAGGTCATTAGAATGGAATCATATGTATATTACATTTGAAACAGACATTCATGGAAAGTTAATGATATCATCACAATCACCTTCAGATTCTATTACTACAACATACTCATCTCAAACATTTGTTCATTTTGAATGTCTGGCTAATGTCACAGCACGATATCATTTGAATTATTTTAGAGCTATTAAAAAGGCATTAGACCAATCAAAAAAGGTTATAATATTAATGAATTCAAATAAAATGTTATATATTGAATGTACTTATGAATCAGATGACAAGGAAGTTTCTGCTGAAATTGCGTTTTATGTTTGTGCACAAGTTAGTGATGATACAATTCATGAAGAAGAACCTCAACAACAACCAGATTTAGACCAACACATAGAAGAAGAACATGACCATCCTTTAATACTTAAAAATGAAGACGACTTAAATGAAGAACAACCAACAATAATAGAAAGTAATGAATTGTATGATGAGTGAAATAAAGCCAAACATTAAAAATATTAAATTAAACCATTCAACTACAAAATATTTATGGTTCTACTGGATTTAACAAAAAGTTAGAAAGGTCTGAAACTGTATTAAAAACATATTTACAAACCTTTTTAATATCATCTTCTACTAACTCATGTCCTTCTCCATATAAAACTCCAATTGCATCTACTCCTGCAGACTTTGCCATTGTAAATCCTGGTGTAAGGTCATCAATAACTACAATATCAGATGGTTTTAGATGATATTTTTCTTTAATAGTATCAATAGGATAAGTATATGGTTTACACAATTCTGGATGTCCTCTAACACTACCAAATATTTCATCTGGAGTAAAGTTATGTTCTTCATAATGTCTTTTAATATCTTTAGCATGTGAATGAGAACATACACAAACTATACCTCCTTGTTTCTTATATTCAATTAACATCTCAAGAAATCCTGGAAACATCTGAGGATGTCTGGTAGCTGTATATTCAATCCACAATTTATATTCAAGATCTTGTTCTTCTTTATTTAATTTCATAACATCTCTAATGTATTCAAAATAGTCATAATCCCATAACATTCTATACCATTCTTGTAATGACAAAATTTTGTAGTCTCTTCCTTTCATAACACTGTTCTGAATATAGTTATTATCAAAATTTAAAGAATTTAAATAAAAAACAAACAGCAAAATCTAAATATGCTGGATAATGGACTGAAGGAGTGGAATCAACAGTTGTATCATCATGATCTATAACAATACACTTATATCTTATTGGCATAATTTTTAATTGAAAAAAGTTCTTCTTTTCTAAAAAAATAAATGAGGAGGGTTTCATTTTATTTTACAAATAACAAAAATAATTTTTTTGTTATAAAAAGAATTTATAAAAAAAATAATAAAATTTTCTAAAAAAAAAGAAAGAAAAGAAAGAGATGGTTACGACTATGGCACATTTAAATGAATGTATTAATAAAGTCAGTGAATTAGAAGTTATTCATGAAGAAGTTATAAAAGAAATTTGTGAACAATTTAAAGTTATTTGTTTAAGAGAACAAAATGTTGTTCCAATTAATAGTCAAGTAACAATTGTTGGATGTTTAAATGGACAATTACATGATTTATTAAATATTTTTAAAATGTCAGGGAAAATACCATTTACAAATTATTTGTTTTTAGGAGATTATGTTAATTTTGGAATGAATGGATTAGAGGTTTACATCATCTTAATGTGTTATAAAGTTTTATATCCAACTAAAATAATTATGCTCCGTGGTCAAAATGAACTTAAAATGTTTAGTGAAATTGGTGGATTTCAATCTGAATGTTTTAGTAAATATGGTAATGATAATGTTTACCAAATGATTGTGGAAACATTCAAATATTTACCTATTGCTGCTGTTGTTCAAGAAACTTATTTATGTTGTCATGGTGGAATTTTAAATCATGTCTCATTAGATAATCTTAATACTCTTCCTCGTGTAAAGAATCTCACTGCATCTGACGCTTTAACTTGGTTTATTATTGCTCAACCTAAAGAAGAAAAATACACAAAATATTTCAAATGGTATGAACGAAATGATGAATACCAATTTACTGAAGCTGACGTTGCTCAATACCTTGAAAAAGAAAATTCTAATAATCCTTCAAGACATTTTAAGCTTCTTATTAACACAAATTCACTACAACCATTAGGTGAAGTACTTTCTGATAATAAATCCATTCACTCTATTTGGAGTGCAACAAATTTTGTTGGAGAATTTGGTAATTTAGGGTGTTATTTGGAAGTTAGTGGTGCTGGAGTGATTGACTCAGTTCAATATTGTGCACCACCCCTCTCTGCTATGCCAAAGAATTGGAAGCCATTACGACAGCAAATTCCTAAAGCCGTTCCTGATTTTTTTGCTTAAATAACAAAATTCATCGTTTCTTGGTAGTATTGTGTTATTTATTTTTAAGATAAATTTTTAACAAGATATAATCTTATTATTTTCAATGAACAAACTTCAATTTAGTATTCCTCCAATTGACTTTGTTGGACAAAGGATTGTTAACAAAAATATTTCAACTCTCATTCCAATCATCACGGTTTGTTCTTCATTGAATTTTTTTTTGTTACAATGTCATTTTCATTAATTTGTTTATTTTGTTATTAACTGTCTTTAGATTCTTGGATTTATTATTGGCTTTATTACACAAAACGTATTTGTAATGCTTTCAATCTATGGAATCGGATTAGCATTTTGTTTATTAGCATTTGGATTACCAATGCCTTATTTACGAGCAAACTATATTGAATGGCAAAAAGTTGGAACTACAGTATCTCGTTCATCAAAGAAAGCTAAAAATGAATAACTGTTTTCTTTTTTTTATATATAACCAAGTTGTTTGTCTTTTGATATCAATCTTTCTTGAGGATAATCATTTTTGTAGAAAAGACAAAAGTACTATAATAAAAGACAAGGCATAAAGAAAAGAGTTTGGTTCATATAATTTTTTAATTAAATTCTAGATTCGAAAAAAGTCATAGAATTTTAGAAAATGTCTTACATAAACTAATAATTATTATTTATTGAAATGGCAAGTCGACGTTCTGATTGGTTAAATCCTATATATACATCAGACTATACATACCAAGCTACTATCAAACAAGACCCAACTAATTATACTAGATTTCATAGAATTATTTATTATATGATTCGAAAGCGTGGACTTGATGAGATGAGGGAATCTATAAAATATATTTATGAGTTAATTTTAAGTCCACCACTATCAGATAGATTTACTACTTTCATGGAATTAGTTGATTTTAGTCAAGGAGATCCTACAAAAGTTCTTGCTCCTTATGAAGAAAATGAAATTAATAGGTATAAAGAACAAAAAAATAAATTAGAATATGAAAAACAACTACTACTTGATGATCGTAAGCAAAATTTGAAAATTATTCATAATAACAAAGAAGAAATTGATTCTCTAAACAAACTAATCAAACAACAGAATGTAACTATTATTGATTTGAAAAAACAATTAAAAGAGCAAGAAACCAAAACTTCAGAGTTAAAACTTCAAGTTGAAAAAGTAGCAGGTAAATCTGGTATAGAACAAGAGGAACAAATTAAGATGTTATCAAAACAACTAAAAGAGGTTAGAGAAATGAGTTTAGACTATTATAATGATGTCGTTGGATTTAGAAGGTCTTTAAGAAAGAAAGAAGAAGAATTTAATACATTAAAAGAAGAAAAAGAAGTTTTATTGGCACAACTCACTAAATTGAAAGAGGTTAGAGAACAGGAACATAGAGAATTAGAACAATACCAAATAGATAGAGAAAAAGAAATTAAAGAGAAAGAAAGAAAAAGTATTGAAAAAGTGAAAGGAGAAATTGAAAATGAAGCAAAACAAATTAAAATGGAACGAAGTAGAATCAAAAGTGAATGTGGAATAAGACATAATGACAACAAACCAGTCTCAAGGTATTCAGTTCCATCAAATGAAGAAAGTGTATTATCTAAAGTAATTCCATTGGATCAAATGAGAGTTGAAATTTCACAATTCAAAGGGAATATTGATGAAAAAACTAAAAGTAATCAGAAGATTTTTAGTGATTGCATTGATTTAGAAAATGAAATTCGAGAGAAAAATGGAATTAAAAAAGGAAGTGTTACAGCAAAAGAACAAATTTTAGAAAAGCACTATTCAGAAATGGAAAATCAAATTAAGGATTATGCGGCACAAGGTCTTTTGGAAGGTATAAAGAAAGAAGAAGAAATTATGAGTAAAAACATTCATGACTTAACAGGAGAGGAGGTTGATCAATGTTTAGTATATTGTGTTCAACAATTTTTAAAAGTTTCATCACAAGAAGTAAGATTGTTAGATCATCTTAATTTACTTAAAAAGGTTATGGATGGAATATCTCAAAGTACTATTTATGAAGAGTCTATTCGTTTAACTGAAAGTATATTTGATTTAGAACAAACGTTACTTAAAGTAAAAGAACAACAACCTGAACCAATTCCTGTTTTAGAGTGGGGGAATTAATTAATGATAATTGATTTTTTACAAACATTTTAATTGATTATTTTGTAAACTCAAATAACTAAGGAAATAAAACTTCTAATAAACAAATCAAACAAAAGTACAAGTTAGTTATTAATATTTTAGGTTCAAGAAAAAGAATGACATATAAAGTCTATAATATCTGGTTTAATGAATGAATAATATTCATTTGGGTATTTTAATTTATTATAACGGAAAGGTTGTGGCAAAGCCGACCATGTGAGAAAATTTTGTGATGAGTCATAGTCAATATCAATACATTTTGTACTCTCATCAAACTCTTTCAGTAGTCCATTAAAGTGGTTTAAAAATATATTAGTAACGTCTGGCTCATTTGGTTCAATTCTAATGAATTGTTCAGAAGAGATAGCTCTTCTCTTTAATCCACCCATCATTTTGACTAAGTGATTGTTAATGTATTTTCCTATATTTACAATATCTTTCTGATTAATTTTTCTTTGTTTATTGAACAATACTAAGTCAATGTCTTTAACCTTTTTCATAACCATTGTATACTGAGCACTTCTAGTCCCTTTTATTTCAAATTTTACTCCTTCTTGTTCAAGATAATCCATTAATGAATTACAAATTGAAGCATCCATATTTCTTTTACGTTGTCTTCTTTTCTTTTTATCTTCAACAGTAGATGATTTTAACATTTCTTCACTTAACCGAGTAGCACTATTCATAATTTCCATATCTTGATTTCCATCAGGAGTACATCTATGAACAAATTTGATAGTTAATAAAGGAAATGTCTTTTTTGATATTTTATATACTCTCTCTATCCCAATTTCATATCCAAACATGTTTAACAACCCAATAAAAACTGCTTGTTGACAAGCTTCATTTGTTTTTGAAACTTGTTTTAATCGTTCCCAATCGGGTTTCTTTTTGTCTTTTGTTTTGAGAGAATTTAGATGATTTAATTGGAGTTGAGAACATTGAAAACGTATTTCTTTCTTTTCTGGTTGTAAAAATTCATTTATTGTTTTTAATGAATCTGATTGAGTATTTATACTTTTTGTTTCCTTATTAACAATAAAAGATTTACTTAATTGTGACGTAGAAATATTTTCATTTTGTTGTACTTCTAGTGGTGGAATATTTAATTTAGGAATAGGCCTTGCAGTTTGAATTATGAAAGAAGGTATTTGAGAATATTGTTTAGTACTTTGTTTTGAGACATCAATAGTTTTTGATACTTCTTTTTCATTAAAATTACTAACACTATCACTTTTGAGTAAATCAAAAGACGAAATACCATTTTGTTGATTTGTAACGTTAATAATTGTTGGTGAAATATTGTCAACTTTCGGAAGTGGCACTTTTGTTAATGAACTTATTCCATCAAAAGTTTTAGTCATTCCAAACACACTTCAGTGAATAAATTATTAAAATATCCATTTTATTCTTATTATCAGACCTAACCCTATTTCAAGTTCTTTGATTTTTTCCTTTTTCTAGTTTTGTGTTATTTGTTTTTTTGTTATATTTTGTGAATTATTTTTTTGTAATTGTGAATTATTTTTATACTATAATTAATAATTAGTTATTATTTAACAAATAAAAGCTCAGTTTAGAACTTAAAAAATTCAACAAGATAATGTTTGGAGCATTTGGTCAACAACAAAATAATGGTATGGGTGGATTTGGTCAACAACCAAATAATAGTATGGGTGGATTTGGAACATTTGGTCAACAACAAAACAGTGGGTTAGGTGGATTTGGTCAACAACCAAATAATAGTATGGGTGGATTTGGTCAACCACAAAATAATCTTATGGGTGGATTTGGTCAATCACAAAATAATGGTATGGGTGGATTTGGTCAACAACCAAATAACGGTATGGGTGGATTTGGAACATTTGGTCAACAACCAAATAATAGTATGGGTGGATTTGGAACATTTGGTCAACAACAAAACACTGGTATGGGTGGATTTGGTCAACAACAAAATAATGGTATGGGTGGATTTGGTCAACAACAAAATAATGGTATGGGTGGATTTGGTCAACCACAAACTGGAAGTTCTTTTGTTAAATATCAAGAAACAATCAAAGAAGGATCAAATTATAAATCAATCAATTTTATGTCACAATTCAAAAATAAGTCGTTAATTGAAATTCGAACAGAAGATTATAAAGCAAATAATGGAAATAAACCTGTTCCACAACAAGGAGGAATGTTAGGTGGACAACAAAATGGATTTGGTCAACAACAAGGGGTATTTGGTACTCAACAAAATGGCTTCGGACAACAACAAGGATTATTTGGAGGTCAACAAAATGGATTTGGACAACAACAAGGATTATTTGGAGGTCAACAAGGAGGAATGTTAGGTGGACAGCAAAATGGATTTGGACAACAACAAGGAGGATTTGGAACAAATGGATTTGGACAACAAACACAGGGAGGATTTGGAACAACTGGATTCGGTCAAACAACTGGATTTGGGCGTTAAGAAAATTTTAGCTCAACAATGGTAATTATTATCTTTTTTAATTAGTTAATTATTTTTTATTTTGTTTTTTATTTATAACAAAAAGAGTATTAATAAAATATTTGAAGCATATTACTACTACTTTTTAAACAAGTAGACATTTATATATCCCTCAATTATTGTTGCAAGCTTTCCCTTGGAATAAAGCCAATCACCGAAATTATTCCTACACAAAGCGCTGTTACTTTATTTTCTTGATTATTATTTTAAAAAATCTTTTATTTACATAAATATTATTATGGTTTCTTTATTTTTAATAACTTATAATTTATTATTTAAGTAAATTTATTAAATTGGTTTATGTTTTTTTTCCTTTTTTCTGATTTATACAAAAATCTCTGTTTTATTCTTAGATAATTTGTTTTTACCACATGATAATGTTTATACAACCACAGTATGTTTGATATTGGAAGAAATTTTTTACATATTAATTAAGTTAAATATAATAAAATATAAGTTGGATATGTTTGTAGTTTGACTTTTTATAATGAGAAATTGTTGTTCAAATGACATATCACATTCTGTTTCTTCAATAAAGTTTATTTCAAAATAAAAATTCACAATAGAATATCTGTTTTTATGGTTATTGTATACAATATTAGTGTTGCATATTTTTATTAATTATAGTTGTAGTGACTTATTAAAATATAATGCAATTTCATTCTATTCTTCTTCTTATTTATTTGTTTTAGTTCTACTCGACCTATATTTATTAAATATGCTATTTCTTATTTACCACCACTTTTTTTCTTTCTATTTATTTAAAATATTATTTACGTTATTTACTACATACCCAAATATTCCCTTTGTTCTCTTAATGGTTCTATTTTGTGTATCATTCACTGCTTCTGTAGTTTCATTTCTTTTGTTTATTAATTGGTTTATTCTTCTTTGTTTGTTTTTCAAGTGGTTATACTCTTTATTTTTTATTGTGACATTTATTTCTATTAAAATTGTTTACTATTTATGACGATGATATTTGTTGAAGTGATAATTGAAATAGTTAAACATTGGTATTGTAGTTATTGTGATGTAGCTTTGATAATAATTATGTTTATATTCATTAAAATACTACTTATTTTCAGTTATTTAATATTACTTAATTTTCTGAGTGATATTGATTTATATTTTTTCTTTTTTGTTATAATTTCTTCAAATTTATTACTCGTGAAATAAATTCAATAGATTCTGTTTAAATTGAATCTAACCTGTTTAAATATGAAAAAAAATGGTAGTTTTTTTAAAGTAACAAAGTCAAATTTTAATGTATACAATGAAACAATGATTCAGTAGAATTTTTTTTTAATTCAACAAAGTGAGACACTTATTCTTAACAATTATAAAAACAAAGAAGTAAAATAGAACTTTATTTTCATAAACTACAAAATAAATAAAACAATTAATTTCAATGAATATTTTTGTGTGGGGTGTTTTTATTATGACACCAATTGCCGTTTGGATAGGTGTATATTTTAGAAAATGGAAATATCGAAGTCATTTTACAATATTAGAAGTAGTATTCTTATTAGGATGTATTATTTTTTCTTTACATGAAGACGCTGAACCTCATTATTTACTTGGAATGACTTTGCTTCAGGAAATTATTTTATTTGAAGTTTCTATATCATATGTAATGGAAATTACTGATTTTGTTATTACTTTAAAAGAAAACAATCAAACAGATGAACTTAGAACAATTCTAATGCATACAATACCTGGTTATATTGGAATTCTTTATATGTTTTATGTAAAACAGTGTGGTGGCTTAATTGTTAGATTATTATTAGATTCTGTTTCTTTACTTATTTCAGAACTTAACCAACTTGTACCTGCTAAATATCACCAGTTATTAGATGATATTTATTCTATAATGTTTGTTATAACTCGAGTTATTTATTATTCAATTCTAAGTGTTTATGGAATTTATATTATGTTACTTCATTGGGAATATATAGACAAGATATTGTTTTTGATGTATTGTATATGGACAATTTATGTACTTTATGACCACGTTTATTATTGTTTTTGGAGATATTTTAGGTTTGAAATTGTTAGAATTATTAATTTCTATTTGTTTAATAAAATAGAAAACGTTAAGATAGTTGAAGAACAAACTGAAATGAATAATAAGCAAATAGAAAGTATGACTATTCATAATGACATTAACAACTCTTTTACAGATAACCAACAAAATGAATTTAAAAAAGATTAGATTAAAAGTTAAGACAAGTTACTCCATGTTCTTTTAATTCATTAACGTTAATAATACAATCTTCTTCTGTTTTATATAACAATGTTCTTTATTTATTATAATTTAAAATTACATTCTTTAATGAATTACAATTTTTTATTGTTACACCAATTGGTTGTACTACTGAAGAATTTTTAAGTTCTGTTAATGAAAAACAGTCTTTTATCACAAATTTTTCAATTGATAATGGAAGAGTAAGTGAATTAATAAATTTACAATATTCAACAACTAAGAATTTAATTGAAGAAGATAAAATGATTAATGGACTTGAACATTTTTCTATTTGTACATTTTCTAATGAACAACATTGATGAAGATCAATTATACATTCACAATTATTTAATTTTATTGTGTTTAATAAAGGAAGGTTTAATATTTCAGGTATCCATTTTAATGTAGCATTTCTTAATTGAGTTAAATCAATAAGATTTAATATATTAAAATCAGAATTTAATTCAGTAATAGTCATGGGTAATTCAATAGTAATTCCTTTAGTATAAATTCCATTAAGACTCACTTTTTGAATTCCATCAAATTCTTTTAATGAATAAATTTTATTGACATCTTTACATTCATTAACTGGTATAAGAAATGTTGGTTCTGAATAAATTTCAATTGAATGAGGAAGAAATTGTTTTATTCGTTTAAAACATAGAGTATCTAATTCAGATAAATAACAAATAAATTTATCAGTTTTATAACAGATAAAATTTCTCCAGTCAGAACTAACTAAATAAGCGTTTGTTTGTTGAAGTAGTTTGAGTGAGTCTTTACTCAATGTGGTAAAGTGAAGAATAACTTTGATAGAAGGAGATAAAGATACAACAGTTTGATACAATTGTGAAATTACTTCATCTTCGGTAATGAAAATTACTACTTTCTTCAGACATGAAAATTCTAAGAGTCGAGATATATCACTTGGAAAGACTGTGTTAATAATTTGTAATTGTGAAAAGTGTGAAGGACATTCTGGAATATATGTTGATTGAATCACTTTATTTTCTAATTGAATTGGAATATGTCCGTTTGAATGTCTGATACTAGAAAATCGAGAACATTCAGTTATTAACTGTTCTATTCGATTACCACAATTAAAACAGTGAATACCTTTGAACAAAAGTAATTCTTGTTTCAATGAAGAGGTTTTTGCTGGTAATTTTTTACCATTAAACACAACAGAATAACAAGGATTTTCCTCTAATGATTGTATTGAACTAAGAGCTTTCTTGTTAATTAAAGAAAAGTTTTGGGCATCCTTTAACGAAGATAAGTAAGGAATAATTGAATGATAATGTTGTGATAACAGCATGTAAGTAAAAAAAGAAAAACAAAAGTTCTAGATCTAAAAAAATAGATATGAAAAAAGGAGAACTTGGTTCAATGATTGAAAAACTGCCAATACCTCCAAAAAGTATTGAATGCAATGTAATAAAAGGAAGTAAAAAAGCAACAAAAAAGAAAGATATTCATGAAACAAGAAAAACAAAAAAAGTTACTGACATTGATCATAATATAAATCAGGTTGAAGAATTTTCAATACCAGTACAAGAAAAGAGTAAAAGTCAAAAACAACGTCAAAACGAAATGAAAAAGAAAGAGTCAATTAACCAACAAGGACAATTACCTCTTCAAAAAGAAACACAAAGTATAACAAATAGTAATACTAATAAATGTATAAAATCAAATGGAACAATACATCTTATTATGTTAATGAGTATTTTAGATAGGATAAGTGATGAAGAAATATATGCATTAGGAGAGATTGTTGATGACCAATGGATGAATGAGATTGGAATGATTATAAATGACCCAGAAGTTAGTCCAAAAGTAGTTCAGCGTTCTTTGTTCTTAGCACAAAGTTTTCATGAAAGAGATTTAATGCCAATTAAAGAAATTCAAAAACTAGGACAATTAGTTGGAAAAGGACAATATGAAATTATTCTCAGTGGTTCATTTTTTCTTGATGAAAATATTATTCAACTTATTTTCATGGAAAGAAGGATTAAAGCATTCATATTCTGTGATGAGACTAATCAACAATTCTTATTTATTGCATCGAATGATGGAGTTAAAGGAAGGATTTTAAAAGGAAACGATGTTTTCATGCAAAAAATTAATGGAATTTGGCAAAATTTAGCACTGCCAGAATACATTTGCTCAGTAAGAATCAAAGAAAAAAACATAATATGGTTGTTTGAAACTATACGACTCAGTGTTGATATGAGAATAAGTTGTTTTGAACAAAATAATCAAATACATATAGGAAGATATATCAAGAAATTAATGATTATTACATTTTATTAAATAATTGATTGAATTACTATTTATTCTACAATAGAATGAATGTCTCTTGCACCTTTTCCACTTATTAAATGAATTAACATTTGTATAATAAGATAGAACCAATAAATATGCAGTGCTAGTAAAGAAAATAACATCAACATGAATAACCCATATGTTAAATATTTATATTTAATTGTGTCAGGAACATAGTTTATGGCTATCAAACCTGCTCGAATAATGTACATAGGAAATACATATAGTCTAAATAAAGCATAAACAAACGTTAAGAAAATAAAACAAAGACTTCCAGGGATAATGTTTTCAAGGTCAATTGCCCATTTTGAAAAGTACATAAAAACATCAACAATATCATGAAGAATTAAAACAAGAACTCCAATTCTGGCACAATTATTAGTATAAGAAAATGTCATCAAAAAAACAGAACATAAATGATGTAAGAGTGTTTCAAAGAAATCATTACGAGGAGTAGATAAAAGATGAAATAACAAGGATTGAAGATGGTATCCTAATTCCCAGTTATAAAATATAATAATACTATTAGTTTGTGGTGTTAAGGGAAAATCTTCCCAAAGTAAGGATATGTCTTGTTTTCCATTACCAAACAACACAGCAGGAACCCAATCTTCATTTTTGAATAAACAGATACCAAGAGGAGCAGTGATAAAGAAATAGATATTTTTAAATACACAATGACCAAAACGTTTAACACGTTCTTTTCTAACCTTTTTATTATTCCACTTTTTTCTCTAACAATGTGAATGTTGTAGAATTAAAAGAAAAAAAAATATCAAACATCAATACACCATTCACCAAGTTGATTTAAGACATCTTTTGTTAAAAAATATCTAAATAGAGATAAGAATATTAAAATAAATAATGATGGAAATAAATCTGATGCTTTTGGAAAATTTGATGGAATAATTAAATTTTTAGTTTGGTATCGAGTTAAAGAAGTTGGAAAACAAATAATGGCTAATGGAATAAGAATTATTATTTGTACAATAGAAAGTTTGTCCTTGATATTTTTTGATTTTATTATTTCATTTGGACGTTGGGTCATAAGTTATTAATAAATAATTCTATTTAATTCTATTTTACAACATAGTTTATACAATAAAATGAGATTGAATCATAGCTGAAAAGACAACTCTTAAAATAGTGTCTAATAAAGCTTTAATTATAACCAAAGGAATAAAACAAATAATACGGAAAATGAAAAAAGTGAAATTATAATTATGTTTTTAAACAATTTCGACATTGACCCAATTACTATTTGAAACTTTCAATAATTTCACATAAAGAATACCTTCTTGATAATAGGCTTTAATTCCATCTTTACTTGCATCTACAGGAACAGGAACTTCTCTTCTAAATTGACCATATAATATCTCAGTAAAACAAAAATCACCTTCATCAATTGGCATGTTCTTATTACCTGAAACAATAACCCAATTATTACTATATTGTAAAGATAAAGACTTTTTATCAATACCAGGTACTTCAAATTTGAGTAAATAGTTTGTTCCACAATCTAATAATTCACATGGAGGTTCCCATGTCATAGAATTGAAATGTCCAACTCCACTAGGATCAACAAATACTCGGTTTTGTGACGTCTTTGATAAATATCGAGATAGATGAATCCATTTTGGTTCAGGTTTAGCTAATTGTTGGTTGTTTTGTGAAGGGGGAATTGCTTCAAGTGATTGTACAATAGGTGCTTCAGAACTTGACATTAATAAGTAATTAATAAGATTACTTCTTTCATCGTTTTTATTTAAGATCAAAAAATGTGATGACGTGGAAATACGTTTTTATGGGTGATTTGACGTTTTATCAGAAGGAAATAAAAGAAAAGGAATGAAAAAATGAAAAGTATCTATTAATAGTTTTTTTGGATATAAAACAAAAAATAATAACTAAAGTGATAAAAAAAGAGATATAAGAAAAAAAAAATATAAAAGTGAATAACTAAGAAAAGGAAAGGAATGGCTGTAAACAATTATCCACTTATTCTTAAACTTACATATAATGAGATGAAAGAAATTAATACATTAACATTAAACCAGGAATCATTAGTAAGGAATCATATTGTTAATGCATTACAAATTTATGAACAACGACATAAAACTAATATTACCGAAGAAAATGTTGTAGTTATACTAACAACTTTTTTAGTTATTTTACAAACAAAAGAAATACCAGAGGAAGTACATTTAATTGTATGTATTGCAATGAGAAAAATATTAAAATTTTTAAACAACATTGATAAAGCAAAATACTTTATTTCTTCATTTATTTTTACTCAAATTAAAGAAATTGAACAAAAAGACAAAATTATTATTCAAAAATTACTTTTTATTAGAGATTGTTTGGAATATGAAAATGACATATGTATTCTTAAAAAAGGTATTAAATGGTTTATTCAATTATATGGTAATTTAATTAATAGTAACATAAATATATTTATAAACAATAATATTTCTATAATATTAGAATGTTTAAATAATGTTCTACATTCAAAAATTTCATATTTTATTCAAACAGAAAATGGTTCTGAGTTACATGACTTTTTATTATTTTGTTTAAATTATAATTATTGTGAATATGAAAAGGTTTATATGTTAGTTATTCGTCAGATACATGATATTTATAATGAGTATTATCTTTTAATAAAACAAACAAATGCAATTTTTAAAGTCTTTAAAAAAGATATTATTCCTCATTTACTTACTTTAATTTCTCTTCAAAATATTATTTCTACTGAAGAGTATCATCTTTCTCAAGAAGTATTTTCATTTTTAAATGATATTTTCAATAATTCATTTAAAATGAAAGTAGAAATGGAAAGTTATCTTGTTCAAATGATTTATTTAATGGATTTTATTTATAATGATCGTACAGATTCTAAATATCAAATTCCCAAGGAAAGAGGAGATCAAATATTACAATGTATTTATACTAATCTGAAAAGTGTATTATCAATGAATAATTGTATGGCAAAATTATATATTAATTATGATTGTGATGAATATTGTACTGATCTTTTTCAATTTTTTATAATGACATTATTTAAACAAATTAATGCACAAGGTTATCATTTACTTCTTCCTTTAACTTTACAATGTCTTCAAATGATTGTACCATTTAAACAAAATGGTGGTTTTGATTGGAAAACTTCATTAAATAGAAAAAAAGAATGGAGAGTTATTGGTGCATTATTTAATGATAATTTTGAAATTGGTATTGATGAATATTTGAAATTAAATAACTTTAAAGAGAAAACAACTAATATCATCGCTCAAATGTTTGTAGAAATACCACAAATTAATAAAATTAAAATGGTAGAATATTTTTTACAACCAAATGAATTTAATGAAAAAGTATTTATTGATTATATTAAAAAAATAGGATATGTGACAATGTCATTAAGTCAAGCATTTATTTCTATTATAAAGAATATTTGTTTACCTCAAGATAAATTAAAAACAAAAAAGTTATTTGATCTTTTTGCTAAAGAATATATTAATGAACACCCAAATGAAAAATGTTCTTCTAATGACATTTCAAATGCATTTATTGAAATATTATCAAAACCTTCTTCTTTTGAAGAATATTTAAATATATTAAAAGAAAATTGTTGTAATAAACATGAATTAAACCTTATTTTCTTATTTGTTTCTTCTCATCCTTTAATTGTATTGAATAGATTACCAACTACAACTCCAACATTATTATTAAATGAAGAAATAGAATTAAGAGAGTCATTATGTAGAAAAGAAGTTGAAGTTAATACAGAAGTTTATAGTCAATTTTATAACATTTTTTGTAATTTAATTCTCAGCGTATTAGCCAAATCAGAACGGTTTAATGAACTAGAAAAAAATTTATATGAACAAATAATTCTTCATTCAATACAATTTGATGAATATGTTATTATTAAAAATTCTATCCATCAATTACTTCAATTAAGTGGAATATTAATTGAAGATAAATTCTTTTATGAACCAATAAAATTACATGCTACAATTACTTTAATTCAACAAATAAGTGAAACTCTTCCTTTTCTTATTGAAACTAAAGAAGTTGTGTTATTTATTGCCAAATTAGAAGAATATGACCTTATTATTAAAAATAAATCTAAACCATTTATTTCATTTATTCAAATAAAACAAGAAGAAAGCAGTTGGTTTAGTACCTTTTTATATAATAATTCAAACCATGACAAAATAAAAGAATATATTAAAGATAAAACTAAAGATATTGATTTATTTAAACAATTAAATGATGATAATGTAATTAAATTTATTAAATTTCTTATTAATCTTATTAAAGAAGTAAATGAACACGAACGATTAGAAATTCTTACGGTATTACAACTTATTATATTTTCTAAATCAGAACAATTAATAAATATTATTCCATTATTATTAAATGAAAAAATTTTTGCAATTGAATCATTCTCATTCTTTGAATTATGTTTCAATACTATTGTTTTTTCATTAACAATAAATGTTTCAACAAATATAGAACATTTGATTGATTTTATTTCTTCTCAACCTTATGAACATTTTACTCCTATTAATCATCTCGTACAATTATTTTTTGAGCATATGACTAATAACCCAACTGCTGTTCAACGTATTGTTGAAAAGAAACCAATTTTAATGCCAATTGCTTGTAACGAATTATTAAAAACAGTCAATTCTTTAACAGTTAAAACAGTATGTTCATTTATTCAACATTTACCAAGTGGTAAAGCAAGAGATTCAATTATTAAAACATTAATATTAGCTGTAAAAACAAATGAAACAAATGAAGGATGGGAAGATTGTTTAAATGAATCAATTAAAACAATGATATTAAATCATTCAATAGAAAAAGAATGGTTATCTCTTTGTAAAAAACCAGAAGTTCAAATAAATAAAATCATTGAACAACTATCTAACATTACTATCAATGAAAAAGAAACTAATATTATTGCTCAAATTATACTTGAACTAATTTATTTACAACGAGAAAAGAGTTTTAATGAAAATATTGAAAAAGAAGGTATTCAAATATTACTAAGATGTTATCAACTAAATAAGGATATTGGTCAAATGATTCAAAAACAATTCCAATCTTTACAAACTCAATATCCAAAAGAATTTGGTGAAGGAACATCTTTATATACAAATATTATAAAACTTTTACCAAAAGAATTGTATCAAGACTGTCTCCCACAAGATGATAATAAAGAAATTAGAGAAGAAGTAGCTGTTGATGTGAAAGAAATAAAAAATGAAAACAGTTAATTTCACTGATATTTAAAAAATATTTAATTTCACATGTATAAGTCATCATCATCATAGTCCATATCTTCTGCATAACCATCTGGCATTTTGAAGGGGTCTATTTCTTTTGATACAAAATATTCAATTGGAAGATCCTGTTCTCTTTTTTCAACAATTGTTTCGAAATAATTAATGAAAGAATTATTTTTTGATATTAACTGACCACATTTAGTTGGTTTATTTTTCGTAGATAAAAGATACAAGTTATTCATTAAATAAACATTGAAAATATGACAATCAAAATAACAATGATGTATTTTACTATGAAGATTAATTTAAAATATTTAAATTAATGAATATGAAAATAATGTTAGATAATAACAAACTAATATTCTTCTGACTTTTCATCTTCTTTTATCATTCGTTGAATTAAACCATTTTTTAATAATTCTAAACCAAGACATTCAATTCCATTCTCTTGAAAAATACTGTTTAGTATATCAAGAATTGTTTGACGATAAATTGTTGAAACGTGTTCATAACTATAAAATGTATTCTATTGATTAGATTTTTATATTAACGTTAGTTATAATATAAACACAAACAATACAATAGTCAATCCATTGTTTTTGAATTATAAATTGTAAAATTGATTGATATCGTGAATTAATCATTGATTGAACAATTCCAATTAATTGAATTCTTTCAGTAGTAATATTTCCGTTATTATATTTTAAATGATGTGTTATATAATCAGAATATGTAATAAGTTCGTTTAAACAAATTGGAACAAATTCTGGTTCTATAATAATTTGATCATTAGTACAACCTTTAAGCATTGAAAGAATAATGTCAAGTCCATTTTGAACAAACCCCTTACTTGTCTTAATGATAAATATTTATTTAATTCTTTTTTAATTAAATAAATGAAAAAAAATTAAAACAAACGGAAGTGAAAATTGTTTTATAAAATGGTTTAATAAGTTCATTAGTATTAAATTGAAGATTAATAGAAACACATTTAATAATAGAAATTGTTTGAAAAAGTAATGTAACATTATAAATCATAACTTCATCATAATCATCTCCATAATTTCCTTGTTGTATAAACACATTAAGTAATTTATCAATAAAACATTGTTTTGAAAGCCATTCAATTCCAACAAATTGTTCTTGTTCTTTATACCTTAATAAATCATTTAATAATGAATATACTTCATCAATATCTAAACATTTCATTAATTCATCAATTGGTAATTCTTGTTCTACTATAATTTGAAACATTGTAGAATTACTAGAAACAAGTAATTCATCTATTACTTTAATAATACAACTAAGAGTATTAGTATTTTCTGAATCAATTGTTTCAATTAATACTGTTAAGAAATCATTTTTTTCAAATAAATAATCTTTAATTTTTGGAAGATTATTACATAATACTCTTGTTGCATTATTTTGTAATTGTTCTGTACTTACTTCTATTCCACAAATATAGCTTATTAATTGTGTTATAATTTCTTCTCTACAAAAACTAAAGAAAAAGTTAATTAAATTCTTTTAAATTTAATTTTAGGTATATTTCTCTTTTTTTTTTCTTGTTATACCCCTTTTTTATTCATAATAACAAACTACTCTTGTAAATGTCTATTATAATATAATTCATTAGAAAAATCATTGTTATTTAATATTTTCTTTAAACTATTAACCCCTCCTTTAATAAGTCTATTAACAGATACTCCACTCGATTTCACCCCACTTCGTTCCAAATACGACATTATTGATTTCATCAAGTTCTTCAGTTTTCTTTTTTTTAGAATTTCTTTTTACTTTTCTTTCATTTCTTTTTATTTCTAAGTTCTTAACTTAACATTTTTGTGTCTTTTCCTTTTGTTCTAAAACACAAATTATTTCTATTTTTATTATTTTTATTGGGTTTCAACAAAAAGAGAAAATAGAAAATCTAATCTCCTTTTTCTCTTTTAGGGTTTTCACAAAACCTTAAAATTTTTAATTTTCCAGTAAAATAAGAACTATTTAAATCCTTCAATCTCAAAATATAAATCAAATCTACTCAAATGGCTCGAACAAAAGGAAATAATACTGAAAGACCAACTACTTCTAAACAACCAAGAAAATATTATGCACCTAAATCTGCTTCAAAAAAAGCAGCTGTTTCTTCAAAGAAAGCAGTTGCTGGAGTTTCACAAAAGAAACCAGTAGCAAGACATTCTCATCCAGGAATTAAAGCTTTACAAGAAATTAAATTTTATCAACGTTCAACAGAACTTTTATTGAGAAAATTACCATTCCAACATTTAGTTAGAGAAATTGCTCAACAATCAAAATCAGATTTAAGATTCCAATCTGCTGCTATTGCTGCTCTTCAAGAAGCTGCTGAAGCTTATCTTGTTGGTCTTTTTGAAGATACTAATTTATGTTCACTTCATGCTAAAAGAGTCACTATTATGCCTAAAGATATGCAATTAGCTCGTAGAATTAGGGGTGAACGACAATAAACTTGAAAATTGTTGATAAAAATTGAATTGTTTTTCTTCTTCATTTCTTTTTATTCTTTGATTGGAAAATATCTCTCTATTACTTTTTCTTATGTTTTTATTCTATTCATTTTACATTTTAAATTTAATTGTCTCTTTTTAAACTAAAAATTGATTTTAATGATTTTTAGTTCCTGAATATTCGTTTATTCTTTTTTCGTTTAAAACTAAAAAAAGAAATATTTTTGAATCTCGTCATTTAATAATTTCTATATTTATATAAAAATTATTTGAAAAATTAGTAAACTTTTCTTTATTTTTATAAAATAAAAGACTTATTAATAGAAAACAATTAATGAAAATTTAATTTCAAAAAAAAAAAATTAATTAATTAATTAAAACTTAGTTAATGCCTCAAGATTTAGATTTTGTTAATTCCAAATAAAATATATTCCTTAATATTTTTTTGATAAAAATTTGTTGAGATTTTCAAAAAATTTATGAAAAATCTAATAACACTTAATTAATTACTTTATTATTAACAATTAAAAGAAATTGAATAAAAATAAAATATTTTTGTTTTATATTACAAGAATGATTAAAAAATATAAAATTCTATTAAGAAAGAAATAAAAAATAAGTTCATTTTTTGAACCTTTTCAAGATGGAAATAAGAACTAAAAAATTAAAATAAAATAAACAAAATGTCATTTGATAAAGAACTTGCACTTGCTTTAGAAATTGTACAAGTATCATGTAAAATCACTACTTCAGTAGCAGAACATACATTAACTGATCAAACTCAAATTAAAAATGATAAATCACCAGTAACAGTTGGAGATTATTCAGTTCAAGCTTACGTAAATAAAAAAATTCATGAAACTTTCCCAGAAGATCAAATTGTTGCTGAAGAAGATACTAAAACTATTCCAGAAGATATATTTGCTAAAGTTTGTAAACACGTTCAAATATATTCAGATATGAAAGATGATGAGATTAGAAAATCTATTGATCTTGGAAATAGTACTGGTGGAAAAGGAAGACATTGGGTCTTAGATCCAATTGATGGAACACTTGGATTTTTAAGAAGAGAACAATACGCTGTTTGTTTAGCATTTATGATTGATGGTGATATTAAAGTAGGAGTTCTTGGATGTCCTAATTTTGAAGGTGGTTTAATTGTTGCTGCACAAAAAGGATGTGGAGCTAAGATGTTTAGTGTGAATGATATTAAGAATGGAAAAGATATTCATGTCTCAACAACTCCAAAAACATCTGATATGTGTTTCTGTGAATCTGTTGAAGTGTCTCATACTGACCAATCTCGTTCTAAAACTATTACTGAGAGATTACAAGTTACTAAACCACCAGTACGTATGGATTCTCAATGTAAGTATATGGCAATTGCATCTGGTAGAGCTGATGTTTATTTAAGACTTCCACGTAATCTTTCTTATCAAGAAAAGATTTGGGATCACGCTGCAGGTTATTTAATTGTTAAAGAAGCTGGAGGAAAAGTTACTGATATTTATGGTAATGATCTTGACTTTTCACTTGGAAGAACTCTTTGTAACAATCATGGTATTGTCGCTTCTAATGGAATTCTTCATGAAGAGACTGTTAACGTCGTAAAAGATGTACTTTCTGATTTAAAATAATATGAAATCAATCGTTTTTTCTTAACTTTTAAAAGTTTAAAGTGTGAAAATGATATTGAGGGTTATAAAAAATTCAATTAAAAATAAAAGAAAAAAATCTTAAAATATAAAGTGATGAGTATCCAATCTAAATTAAAGTTTAAAGATGGAATGTTCAATACAACTAAACGAGAAGAATTACATAAACAAATAGAAACAGAAATTGGAAATGAGAGATACTCCTTTCTAATTAATATCAAAGATAAAAATCAGAAAAGTATTGGAGAACAAGGATATGATCCATCTACATTATTTATTCCTGCAAGTTGTTTGATGAAAATGACACCATTTGAAAAACAGTATTGGAACATAAAGAAAGATAATTATGATGTTGTAATTTTCTTTGCTAAAGGAAAGTTTTATGAATTATATGAAAATGATGCTGATATCGGTAACAAAGAATTAGGACTTAAAATTACTAACAGAGTTAATATGAGAATGGCTGGTGTACCAAAAGCATCATTCAATACATATGCATCAAAATTACTGGAATTAGGATATAAAATAGGTTGTGTAGATGAAAAAGAAACTTCAGAAGAATCAAAGAAAAGAGGAGCAACTGTAATTGTCAATGGCAAAAGAGAACCAAACATTGTTCGTAGAGAGTTGACAAGAATATATACTGTTTCTACTGCAACAGAACCAGAGTTATGTTCTGATACTAGTGATATGTTTTGTATGGCTATTATATCAAATGGATGTAATGTTGGAGTGTGTTATGGTGACGTTTCTGTAGGTAGAATATTCTTAGGATACTTAGAAGATACAGAATTACATAATAGTCTTCATACTTTATTACATAGAGTACATCCAAAAGAAATATTATTATTAAATAGTATTTCAGATGACATTGCTCATATCTGTAAAAATCTTAAATTTGCAGAAATAACATATGTAAAAGAGCCTGAAGATATCAATGGAGTATTGCCATTATTTGCTGACAGAGGAAGAGTACCTAAAGTTGTTGAGAAATATAGTACTAATGATCAAGTAATGACTGCTTTTACTGTTCTTTATAATTATTTTACTACTTTATTAGTCCCAAAGACAACAATAATTAATGGAACTTTTGGAGAATATACAACACTGTCTCAAGACTATCTTATTGTTGATGCACAGAGTATTGTTAATTTAGCTTTATTTGCTAGTAAAGGAAAAGAAGTAGAAGGTACACTTCTTCATTTTGTAGACAATTGTTTTACAGCATTTGGTAAACGAATGTTACGAGAAAGATTTTTATTAAAACCATTAATGGATGTTAATAAGATTCTTCATCGACAAGAAGTAGTTGAATTCTTTTTAGAAAATAATGATTTGATTGATCAAATAGGAACATTTTTAAGAGTGATACCTGACCTAGAACGATTATTAAGTCAATGTACATCATCAACAATAACTGAGTCTAATTTTATTCGTATGATATCAGGATTTGAGACATGTCAAAAATTAATGAATGAATTAAAGACTATAGTAAAAGATATGCCAGAGGTACTTCAAACAATTGTTTTAGATAAAAACAATTTAGGATATCCTAACCTTGAAGAATTTATTTCTAAGTTAGAAAGTATATATGATTTTACAAGTGCAAAAGAAGAACATGCCATTACCTTCTTTAATGGATATAATGAAGAAATAGATCATGCTTTTGAAAGAAGAAATGAATTAGAAAATGAATTTGCTAAAGAATTAGTTTCAATTAAAAAAATCTTTGGAGAAGCAAAGTATGTAAATATTGGAGGTGATGATCATTTAATTGCATTACCAATTAAACAATATGAATCTTATCTAAAAAAACATGCTAAATTACCTAGTGGATATACTGAAGCCAATAAAATCAAAAGTGAAGCAAGACTCATGAGTTCTAAAGTTAGTAGTATCCAAACAGAGTATGATTTAAATGAAAAACAAATTAATGACTCTCATCATACTTTATTTAATCAATTAATCAATGAAGTGTCAAGTACTTTAGTATTGCCAAGAGCAATTACTAATATTGGATTGATTGACTGTTTTGTTTCAATGGCTCGCTGTTCTCAATCAATGGAAACATCATGTCTTCCTTCTTTCATTAAAAATGGAATGATTTATTCATATAGAAAAGATCCTGAACCAACATCCATTACAACTCCATACTTTAATGCAAAACAATTAAAACATCCATATTTAACTGTATCAACTAAAACAAGTGCTATCCCCTCTAATATTATTCTTGGTGGTACTGACCCTCAAACTATTATTTTAACTGGACCAAATATGGGAGGTAAATCTACACTATTAAGAACAGTCTGTCTTGCTGTTATTATGGCTCAAATGGGTATGAGATGTACTGGTGAAGAAATTACCATGTCAGTTGTTGATCATATCTTCACTCGTATTGGAGCTTCCGACGATATTTTACATGGAATGAGTACTTTTATGGTAGAGTTAGATGAAACAGCCCAAATGTTACATGATGCCACACAAAATTCGTTAGTTGTATTAGACGAACTAGGAAGAGGCACATCCACTCATGATGGGTTAGCTATTGCTCATGCAGTAGTTGAATATACAGTCTCAAAAATTAAGCCATTAATGATTGTTTCAACACATTACCATCAATTATGTGAAGAATTTGAAGAACGTGGAGATGTTAAATTAAGTCATATGGGATGTACAATTCAAAACAATCAAATAATTTTTTTGTACACATTATTAGATGGGGCATGTCCAAAATCTTATGGTATGAAAGTAGCTGAAATGGCAGGACTTCCAACTAAAATAGTTCATCGAGCAGAAAATATCGCAACATGGTTTGAATTATATTCATGGTGGAAAGACAATGAAGATGCCCAAACATTTACAAAGATAGTTTGTACAAACAAACGAATATTTGAACAATAAATTGATTGTTTTAAATTAATATCATATAAATTTACTTTTAAAAGAAAAAAATCATTTAACAAGAAGTTAATTCATTCCATTTTTTAGACAATGGTTGGAGCATTAGAAGAAATTTTTGGCCATAAATCAGCTGATTCTTTTGAAACTGGTCCAGTAATAGCTGAACCTTTCATTTCTCCTTTCATGTTAACAATAACAGCAGCATTATCTTCAAAGTATAAGGTAACACCGTCCTTTCTTCTCCAAGTTCTTCTTTGTCTGATAATAACAGCAGTATGCATCTTCTTTCTGTATTCTGGTTTACCCTTCTTACAAGTAGCAACGACCATATCACCACATCCAGCTCTTGGGAGTCTATTTAATCTTCCATGGAATCCCTTAACGGAAATGATTGTGAGAGTCTTAGCACCAGTGTTATCAGCACAATTAACGGTTGAAGCATTATTCAAACCACAAGTGACTCTGAATTTATTTCCTTGTCTTCCTCCAGCTCCTCTCTTTGGCATTGTAAGAACTATTGTTTTTTACGATAGGGTTGTAAAAAATTTTCTTTTTTCTTTTATAGCTTTTTTTACTAATTTGATGCTTCTTTTTATTTCTTTTAATATTTTTTATTATAATTATTATTATAATAAACTATATTTATAACTAAAAAGAAATATTGAAAAATATAACAAAAAACAATACGAAAATGTTTTAAAAATGATATTATACTGTTCATTAAACTTTCATGTCGCTTGGGATTTCCAGTTCTAATTGGTTAAGGGTAGTTTTAGTAAATAATCCATCATTTAAAACTAATACACACAAAGTGGAATGGTCCATTTTCCCATAAAGGGGTTGATTATTTGGTGTCTTAGATTTAGTTTTTGAAGCTTCAATTTTAAGAATACGTTGGTCTTGTGTTTTGTCAACAACATAGTCATAAACGTTTTGACATAATTGAACTAAAGATGGCTCAAGATACAACGTAATCAAATTTTGATATAATTCTTGTTTTCGTTTTTCTATTTGAATGGAATTATCATCTGACCATTCCTCACCTGGAAGACCACAATCTTTTGGATTATCATTAAACATCCGAATATCAAAATTATCACAAATGCCATCAGTCATAATTATGATAGAAGTTCCTGGTTGAACAAATTGTACTCCACATCGATAGTTATCTAACTCAGGATATTCTCCTTCAACAGGTCCTAATCTTCCTCCAGTTGTCTTTACATCAACACGTGTAGCATATCCTTCTACTAATTCTTCACACCTTTCATTTGTTCGATGAATTAACAACCCTCTGCAATCTCCAATATTAACATAACATACAGCAAAAGTAGTTGAATCAACTCGTAATACTACTACTCCTTGGAAAGTTGTTAATCCAGCATCCATAGGACTATCTTCTGTGAGTAATATATTTTCTTGAACATATGCCATAGCATCATTAATAATTCTGACAGCTTTGTCAACAGTCTTTTCTTTTGGTACTTCAAACGTTATATACTCACTAAACTTTTCACATGCAATACGAGCTGATTTTGCTGGTCTAGAACCCATACCACAGCCATCTGCAATAGACATAATAGCCATATTTTTATATACATCTATCATAGTACAGTCAGCAATTGGTTTACCAAATTTAGCACCATTCATTACTGGATAAGTACTGAAACATACATTAGCATAATATTTACTATAATGAATAAAATATTCTTCAGGTGTTTTTTCTTCAGACGGAGAAATATTATGAAAAAGTAAATTGCTTGTGTCTGGTGTAATAAACTTCTCTTCATAACTTTCCTCTTTTTGTTTTTCAAAAGCAGTTTTAAAAAGTTTAGAGAGAGTTTTATCTACATGGAAAACCATTTTAAATAAAGAAATTTAAAGATTATTCTAATATTATTTTCTATTTTTTTTTTTCTTTTCTGTTAAATCAAACTTTTACAGTTCATTTTTAACAATAAATTTATTTTCATTCTATTCATATAGTTTATGTGACAATTATTTTGGAAGATTAAATTATAATTCTATAGGATTGTCTTGAATTGTATAACCATTAGATGAGACAGAATATTCTTCTTCTTCTTCTTGGGTTTTTGATTGTTCATATGGGGATAATAGTTGAGGAGGTAGACTATTTTGATCTTCATTCAATTCAATATCTGTTTCTTTAGAATATGGTGCACGTTTACCTGAAACATATTCTTTATGATGGTTTTTAACTAAACACATAAAGAAGAAAGCAATAATAAGAAGAATAAATACAGGAATTTGTGCAATACGATATGCATAATTGTATTTATACTTATTAGTAGAAAAAGCATGTGCACAAAGTTGTTTTACTATTGTTGAGAAGATTAATGGGAATACCATTCCACCAGCTCTTGCAGCAATACGTGTAACAGCAGAAAATTGTGCTAATTGTTGAACAGGAGCAAGTTCCATTACTAATTGACGAGAGGCAGTATAAACGACACTAAATGCTGGACCAATGAATATTATTGTTGGGATAATAATCCATTGAGAAAGTATTTTAGTACTTGAAACTTTCATTCCAGTAAGAACAAGACATCCCATTCCAAAGAATAATAAGATTAACATTAATTGTAATGCTCTTTTTGGTCCAAATTTATGTAAGAAAAATGCCCATGGAACACCACAAAGTAATGCAGTTACATTTAAAGCTAAAAATACAATGTCTGTTGCAGTTTTCTTCATTCCACACATTGTTGTTAATAAAACAACAAATAACCCATTTACAACACTTAATGCAGACAATGTACAACACCATGAAATAAACATAAATATACAATCCCTACTTTTAAAATAATTTTTAAATGAATCAATCAAATCTAATCCAATAACTTTTAATGTTTCTATAACAGAACGCTTAGCTGGTGGAGTACTTTTTTCTATACTGAAAACATATGGTAAGAAGACATATCCACCAAGGAAAAAGTTAAATAGAATCAATTGTCTTAATGGTCCAAAGTCAGGTTCTGCATGTGTAATTTGTAATTGATTAACATTTGAGTAATTTCCCCAAACAAGAGAACAACAAAATGAAACACCAATAGCAAGAATTGCACCAGTGAAAGAAACTGCACCTCCAACACTTTGTGCTAATGTTCTATTTTTTTGATCCATAATATATGGAATTTGACAATCATAGAACAAACGTACTAACTCAAAAGATGTTCTTGCAATACAAAACAATATACAAAGTAACCAAAAATGATAATAAAAGATACCAGCAATCAAAAAACATGTATAATATGTAATTGCACAAATTACTACAGCACCTTTACGAAATGAATAATAATCACTAAGACCTCCTACAAAAGGAGAAGCAACCATAGCAATACAATTAGCAACAGCATTACAAACAGTTGTCATTTGAACACCAGTTGAATTTTCATAACCTGCATATATAGATAATAATTGTAATGATGGACCAACAGTTACATTAACAATACAGTTATAAAAATGATAACTAATTTCAAAGAAATACCATAATATAACATTCCAAACATTAGTTGATTGTGCTTCAATATTTTTTGTTATATCTTGTTCTTTCATGATAATAAAGATTCTAAGATTATTTCTTTTTTAAAATATTGTTATTTGATGGATTTAAAATTTTATCAAAATGTTATAAATAACTAATATTTTTTTACCATTCAATCAATTTATCATATATTGAACTTTTAAATAAGAAGAAGAAATTATTATTCTTTTTTAGAAAAATTTCATTCTTAATACATCAAAAATGATCTATATAAAAATAAAAACCCTTAGGTTTTTATTTTGTAACTTTATCCTTTTACTTATGAATAGTACTGTAAGATATCATTTCTATAATAATCCAACTGTACTTATTGCTGTTGCTGGTGGAACTGCTTCAGGGAAAACAACATTCTGTCAAGAAATTGCAAATACATTAAAAGGAGAGAAATTTGTAGTTATTTCACAAGATTCATTTTATAGACCATTAACAAAAGAAGAACATGATAATGTTGCTGAATATAATTTTGATTCACCAAGTTCATTTGATTGGGACTTAATAATTGATACATTAAAAAAAATAAAGGCAAAGAAAAATGTATCATTACCAGTATATGACTATGTTACTCATTCAAGAAAACCAGATTGGGTTCCAGTTGAAACTGGAGATGTTGTAATATTTGAAGGATTATATACATTTTATCAAATGAAAGAATATGAAAATTATTTTGATATGTTTGATTTAAAAATATTTATTGAATCAGATAATGATACTAGACTTGCAAGAAGAATTTTAAGAGATATTAATTATCGTGGAAGAACACTTGATTCTGTATTATTTCAATATAAAAAATTTGTTAAACCTGCATATGATAAATGGGTTTATCCACAACGTAAAAGAGCTGACATTATTGTTCCATGGGGAGAAATCGAAAAGGCACAAACACCAGGAGTATTATCACAAATGCCAGCATTAAAGATGGTTTCTCAATATATTGAACAATTTTTCACACAAGGACCATATAAAAAGATTTCAAGTATGAATAATTTTGAAATTAGTGCTGACTTAGAATGTCCAAAGGGAAGTCTTTCTGATGTAGACAATTAAAAAAAGTGAAATTTTATTTTATTAGACTGATTGTTATAAAATTGATTTTATTTTAAATCTAATTTGATTCTGGATTGTTGAGTTGGTTAATTTTACAATGGACAAAATAAGAACTGTTTAACCAAAAACACTTTCTTTTTACTTATTGAAAAAGTAATTATAAATTACGTGGAACCACAAAAGCAGAAAAAAGAAACAAAAAGAAGGAAGAAGGCAAGGTGGTTTATAAGAGGAAGAAAAACACAAGAAAACAGAAAAAGAAGTAACGTCCTTTCAAAAGCCATTTAATATCTAAGAGAAAAAAACAAAACAGTAAAAGAATAAAGAAGATAAATAATTACAAAAAGTTTATTAAAACAGTTTTTAAAAAGGCAGAAAATGGGAATTGGTAAAAAAGAAAAAAAAAACAAAAAGAATTTTTTACTTTAGGAAATAATGAAATGAACTGAATAATCGATAATCTATTGTTTATCATGAGACATAGTGAAACACCTCGAAATGCTATCATTATCGCTCCATTTGACCGTTCAAATAAAACAAAAACTGCAACCCCATCTGTTTCACCTGATAATACATTAAGAGAACGAGTGAGTTGTGATGTAAGAAGAGTTAATCAGACGGCATTAAATGTTATTTCAATTACATTTCTGAAGTGTGAATTACAAATAGACATCTCATCAATATTTTCTCCAGGAGTTGTTGGAATGTATTTTTTTAATGTTCAGTATGATACACATACTAGTGCTATTCAAAAAAGATATTCACAATTTTATTTCCTTGACAATTATCTCCATATGAAATACCCTAAGATTAAATTACCTTCTTTACCTCCAAAAGAAATTCTTCATTCTGGTTCTCATCCAGATGTTATTCATAAAAGATCAAAAGAATTATCTAATTATTTAGAAAATGTTGTTAAATTACCTAATATTTTAAATGATATGGTTGTTATTGAATGGTTTACACAACCTCCTGATCATCATTTAATTAGCTTTTCTAAACAAAAAAAAGCAGGGTATGTATTTAAAGAAAGTTCTGTCTTCAAGCGATGGAAGAAAAGGTATTGTGTATTAGCTTCTAATGTTATTGCTCTATTTGAAAATGCTAAAGATTTATTAGTATATGAAGATCCTATTGATGTGTATTGTTTAAAAGGTTGTAATGTTAAACCAGTATTAGATAAGGGACCAAATGTAATGACAATATCTCGTAATAATTTGACTCTCTGTTGCTTATATGTTGAAAATGATGATGATTTTCTTGGATGGTTAAGTTCTATTCAAGACACTACGTTAATAAGAAGTAAGATTTCTGATCAACCTATAAGAACAAAATTAAAAATAACTAACCACTCAACAAAACCAAGAACGCGTCCAATGTCTCCTTTAACACTTGCTTCAACAACAATGAAACGAGCAACTGAAACAAAAAGATTTTCTAGAATATATGATAATGATGCATCAAATACTTATAAAAATATTATTACTATGATTTATGAACGATTTAGAAATGAAATGAATGAAATCTTTCCATATTTCTTAGTTGATTGTAAAGAAATCAAACCAGAACATTTTAGTTTCTTTGAAGAGTTAAGGTCATTACAATTAAATGATTTTCTAGAAGGAAAGAAAGTAGAAGATATGTTTCAAAAATTATTAGTAATAAGTAAAGAATATACTACATCTGCTAGTGTTCAAAGAATTACTTGGGTGTATATTAATATTCATAAATTATATAAGCTTTATTGTTTTGAAGGACATACTGCTATTCAACAATTACAAGAAAAACAAACAATTCCAAGACTTATTCCTACTTCAGCTATTGACTCATCTAAATTACTTGTATGTAGATTATGTGAACATCAATACAAACTTTCTCAATTTTGTGATCACACTAGGCTTTGTGAAGTTATTACCCGTGGATATCTCAAAGAAACTACTTGTTTACAAAGAATAGAAATGGTAATGAATTATTTAAGAGAATCTTATCAATGCCAAATGGTTAAAGATACTTTTAAATATACCCAATTAACAGAGTTAGTTCCAAACTTTAAAACACCATTAAGTATAGATAAATTACAAAAAATTATTGAGGCAATAAGGACATTATGTGTTGATGTTACTGATATTCCATTATTAACATTTGCTCGTGCTATTGGAGATTTACTAACATCATACCAAAATTTACTTAAAGAGTATGCTGAAAGCAAAGGATCAAAGAATTTATGGAGTTTTATTTCTGTTTTATCAAGTAAAGGTAATAAACAAGAATTACTTCAACTTTCAACAGGAACAGCGGTTAGTGTAACTGATTTTGATATCATCAAGAAGTTTAGTGCAGGTGCATATAGTCGAATTTATCTTGTAAAAAAGAAATCTACAGGAGATGTTTATGCTATGAAAGTAATGAAGAAAGACGATATGATTCGTAAAAATGTAGTTGATTCTGTTTTAGTTGAAAAGAACTTCCTTTCAAAAGCACATAACATCAGTGTAGTTAAATTATATTATGCTTTTCAAGATGATATCAATTTATATCTTGTTATGGAATATTGTCCAGGTGGAGATCTTGCAACATTATTAGAACATATTGGAAGTTTTAATGAGTATGTTGCCCATGTTTATTCTGCAGAAATATTACTTTCTTTACATTATATTCATGCATTAGGATGTGTACATAAAGATATTAAACCAGATAACATATTAATTAATCGTAACGGGCATCTTGTATTAACTGATTTTGGATTATCTTCATATGGATTGGTTTCTCAAGAAACTGCTGGTAAGACAGGGATTTTCTGTACTCCAGATTATGCAGCACCTGAAATTTTAATATCTAACTCATATTCATTTGCAAGTGATTACTTTGCTTTGGGTTGTATGCTTTATGAATTTGTTGTTGGATATCCTCCTTTTAATGCTTCAACACCTGAAGCAATCTTTATGAAAATTCAACAAGGGGTGTATGAATGGCCAGAAGATGTTGATGTAAGTGATGACTGTAAAGATTTAGTTTCAAAGTTGTTATGCCCTGAACCAGAAAAAAGACCTGTTTTCAAACAAATTGAAAATCATCCGTTCTTTTCAGATATTCATTGGGATACATTATTTGATGAGAGTAGAGAAGATATATTTGTTCCTCAATTAGATGGTGACAATGATACAGGGTACTTTGAAGATGAAAGAGGAATGAAACAAAGTCACATGAAAAAAGATGACCTTATTGGAAAGCCATTTAATAAAGATGAAGAAAAAACTAAACGAAACAAAAAAAATGAAGTTTTAATTAAAAGAAAAGAATCTCCTATACCTGATGGTGGAGAGTTTGGTAATTTTGATGTAAGGAATATTGATAATTTGATTGAAGAAAACAGAAAGTCATATGCAAAAGAATTTGCTCGGTTTGAAATGGAAGATTTGTAATTTACAATTTTAGTTTTTGTTATTTAAAACCATTTTTACAATAATAATAAAAAATTTGTTTTTTTTAATTCTAATTTATTTATTTTAATAAAAATTTGGTAACAAAGTGTTAAATAGAATTTTCATCTATTCTTCAATGCTCAACAGAGATTAATCACACCTTTGAGCTTATTTTTAAAAAGAATAATTTTTTTTATTTAACATATCATTTAGGTTATTGCAGGAGTATGAGAAATACACTTTTTTGCTTTATTTCTTCTTATTAAAGTCAAACTTCTTATCTTATTCATTCACTTTAAGGTTTTGTTTGATTTCTGCCTTAGTTTTAAAGAATTTCATTTCCTCTTTTTTTATTTATTTTATGAATAGTAGAGCATTTCATTACTATTATATTATTATGTCTACTTCCTTTTAATATTCGTTCATAATTTATCAAATCATTTTACTTGGTTATTATATATTTCTTTATTTCTTTATCGTTATTTATCATTTCTTATATTAGAACATGTAATATTCTACAGTAAGAAATTCATACACTCTTTGAAACATTACATAATACGTTTCTTACTTAAAAGTCATAACAAAATAATAACTGAAAGAGTAGAAGTTTGAATTGTATCCGTGCTTGTGTAGTATTTCAGAAGTACTATCTTAGTTACAATAAAAGAATGGAATATGAAAATATACAAATAAGATATATTAAAATATAATGTAATATTTAATTCATTTGATATTCATATTCAAACATAAATAAACAAGGAATAAAATTAATATTGAAAAATAATACAAATGAATGAAGTAATACAAAAAGAAAGAATAATAAGCAATTACTTAAGTGTTAATAGAACTAGCTTCTATTGTTCCTGCATCTGTGGAGACTAATCCAATCTCCGATTCTTCTTCTAGTAGCTCTACAAGTATGTTTGGTTGTGATTGAAGCAGTATTCCATCACATCCTTCATGTTCTTTATTATATGGTTTTTAATTTCTTTAATGATATTAATCTCATTTTTTATTTCTTTAATTAATTTAATACTTTATTTATTATTCCATTAATTGAGATTACTACTGGAATTATTTTGTCATCTTTTATTTTTTCTATTTTCATTAGAATATTCTTTAATTCATAGTACATGTTTCTTTTCTTCAAATACACTCAATTAATATTGTAATCAGCCACAATAGTCATATCAAATATTAGACTAGTTTTATTCTTTTTATTTAATGCATATATATGGTATTTTGTGATATTATCAATCACTTTTTGCATTATTTGTTTGTTCATTATCATAATAATGTCTTTATATTGGAACATTGTTTCATAAAGAGATTTTTATATTGGTTATTTCATTTATATTTTCTTAATAATCGATATGATAATGCATATATTGTCATGTTTTTCTATTTGTGATTTTTTATGACAAATACAATATAGTAGAATGTGTTTTACTGTAGCTATCTTGTCTTTACAAAGTGGGCAGTATTTCAATCTTTCATTTTTCATTATTTTTGATTTTCTATACCCACAAAATATTGCACCATCTTGCATTTTAGTTAATTGTAAAAATGAATTCTTTTTAATAATGATAAACTTCAATAATTTATCTATAGTAGTTTTATCTACTTATTTTGACTCAAATAATCTTCTAAAATGTTCACTTATTTGATGATACTTCCATTTTTTGATGTATTTATCAATAATTTTTTTATTTCTACCACTACTTCTTTTTCTTTTTTCTTTTCTATCCCTTCATTTATTATTTCTTCTATTTTTGTTTCTGGGATTTTATGAATTATTGTTTTTAATTCTATTCCATGTTCATTTCTTACTGTACCATCTATCTAATATGTTATTTCTTATTTCACTTTCTCTGGTACAGTAGTACATTACTGTTCTAACTAATTCAATAACATATTCGTCCCTTATATTTATTAATCCTTCACCCATTTCTTCTAGAGGGACATACAACCTATCTTTGGAGTTTCACCAATGTATTTTGCCTTTCTTAAATATTTTCTTATCTCCAAATCCATTTTGTCTAAGTTACTTTCCAATTTACAACTTATGCTGAATATCTGAATACAGAAATTAATTCAGTGTTTATTCTTGTAATATATCTTCTATTACTACTTTCATCAGTGTTTATTTCTACTATTTTCTGAATCATTTTTTCTTTGATGGTTTTACAATTGAAGGTGTCATCAATTTCGTCGGACTGCCATATTCCTAAATATTTATACAAGTCCTCACCTTCAATGACTGGGATGTTTTGCATTCAATTTGGTATTTCCTTAATGTTTTTTAATACCAATCCTGATTTTTTCTCATTCATTTCCATCCCTATTCCACTTATTATTTCTTTAATTTCATAGTGGATTATTCACATTTCTTCACTATTTTCTGTGATTATTCTCAAATCATCAATATATAATGTGTGATTTGATTTTGGGAATTTCTCTTCGATGATTTGAGAAATTACATTCATCTGAATGATGAAGAGTAGATTTGATAAGGAATCACCTTGTAAAATTCTTCTATTTAATTTAATACTACCTAGGTATTCATTATATTTATAACCTATGAGTATCTTCCATCTATTCAGCATACTTTCTATTATGTTTATGATGAAACCATCTAGATTAAAAGATTTTAATGATTCAATTACCCATTCGTGGTTGACAGTGTCATATGCTTTCTTAATGTCATAATATGACTCATCATATTTTGGGTATTTCTATTCTTTCTGCTGATTTAACATATAACTATTAATTATTCCTTCTTTAGCAACAAGAGAATGTAGTTTACATCCCAATTGGTTATTACTGATTTTAAATGATTCACTATTCATGTTAAGTCTTCTGTGAATCTTTTCTTTTAATATGGAGGTAAATACTTTCATAATTACATTTGTACAACTGATAGGACGATAATTAGTGACATCCATATTCCTATCACTTTGTGGATTAATAAAGTTCTTTCACTTACCATGTCTAATGGGATATTTTCATGGAATTTCAACATTCATTGAAGATATTGAGAATGGCTTCTCTTGATGATGACATCCTTTTCAAATAATACCATATATAATGTCTATTCCTGGTGCTTTCCAGTTATTAATTTTCATTATACTTGAATTTAATTCATTTATTGTTATAATGACATTATCATAATTTCTATATCTTTCATTCCACGAGGTTATTTGTTTTATTTTCCAATTCTCTTTATTTAATATCACCTGTGTTTCATATAATGATTTCCATTATTCTAAAGTAATATCGTTATTTGGGTATATTTCATTATTTGTTTCTTCCTTATTCTAATTTTCTTGTTAGAATCAAACATGATTTTATTTGTATTGATTCTGACCCTTTCTTCCTTATTAAATTTAATTCTTTCTTTAATCATTATCATCATATATTTTTAGGTATTTTATTCTTTATATTCATTTGTTTTCAATATTTTCTTCATCATATTCATTTAATTTTATGATGCACTTTATTCTGTACAATTTCCTTTAATATATCTTCTAGCCTATTTATTTTCTTTAGGATTTCTTTTATTTCATCAATTTTATCTCTTATTATTTTATTTTGGAGATAGAGGTGCATAACCATTGAAATATTCTTCATATCATCTTGCAGATCATGCATTCTGCTTCCTGACAATACCCATCTATTATTAATTTCTCTTATTAATCAGTCAGCTTCTTTTCTTTGAAAGTAGTAATTAATGTTTGAACATTTTCTACTTTCATTTCTTTTATTTTATTGATGATAGTGTTAAGATATTCTTCATCAATTTCTGTAGAGTTATTTTTTATTATGATTTTTTATTATTGAATTACACTCTATTCTTCTTTATATTATATCATTTATTTTCACTTTAATGTATTGTTTAGTGCTTTCTTTTATGTGACATTTTAATATATTTAATATATTCTTTTTCATTATTTACATTAATGTTTATCACTTTTATTATACTTTCTATTTGTTCTTTCTTAATTTCTTATATAATTTCTTATTTAACCAATTAATTGCAAAACAATACAACACTTCAATTAAAATTTTATTTCTTTGGTTTGTTGTATTTCTTGTCTGATTATCATCTCTTGTTTTTTTTTTGACAATCAGTGCTTTTCTCTTCGTTTTCAACTACTGTCTTTTTCATAGGAGTATTTTCGTTCATTTTCATCGTCACTGATGATGTTTTCATCAATATTGGTTGTGCATTTATTACAAGTGTCATCATTTTCTTCTTCTCTAGTTCCTTCTGTGAAATAAAATTTTCAATATCATCTTGTTGTTTTGATATGACTTGTTTTTGTGTTTCATTTTCTTTTTGTGTGTTGTCTAATTCTTCTCTTGTTATTTCTGCAATTTCTTGGTTTTTAATTGCAATTTTTTGATATTCAGAGATTTGTTTTTCTTTATCTCTTATTTCCTTCTTCAATTCTTCAGTGTTTTTTTCTATCATTTCAACATTCTTCTCTAATGTATTTGCCTTTTATTCTAGCAGTTTGTTTCTCTTCTTCAGCTTTCCAATTTCTTCCTTCATTTCTTCATTTTCTTTCTTCATTTTCTCTTTATTAGCTTGGATACTTCGGATTTTTTCTTCTTTATTATTTGCTTCAATGATTTTCTTTCCTTTTATCTCATTTATTTTCCCTTGTAATTTAGTGTTTTCTTCCTCTAATTTTTCGTTTTCTTCATTTCATTATAACTTGTTTGAACCTTTTTATTTTGTGTTTTCATTTCTGTAATTTCTTCTTCAAATTCTTTTCTAACGATTTCTTTACTTTTTCCTTGATTTCTTCTGAAATCACTTGTTCTTCTTACTCTCTTTTCATACTGTATTCTTTAACTTTTTCTTTTAATTAATTAATTTGATTTTGAAGTGTAAGTATTTCTTCTTTGTCATTTTCTTCTTCTTTCTTTTCTGTTTCTTCTTGTATTTTCTTTATACTTTCTTTGTTATTTATTATTCTTGCTATTTTACATCTATCATTCATTTCTTTAATTGGGTTTTTGTTTTTAATTTATGCTTCTATAGCCTTAATGTCTTTTTCTTCCCAATCTTTTGTTTTTTCTTTAAACTCTTCTTTCGTTTTTTCAATTATCTTTTTCTTTTTAATTGAATATACTTCTTGAAGAATATCATACCATCTTTTCTTCTTACCTTCATATTTTTTAAGTATTTCTTCATACTCTCCTTTATTCACTACTTTGTTATTCTTTTTATTCTTTTTGTATATCATTTATTGTTAACCATTTATATTTGTTATGGGTGTAATTATTATTGTATTTACCTTGTTTCTTATTTGTTTTTCTTTGTGTTTTTTGACTTCTAAACACTTTTCCTTGGTATATCCTTTACCATTATTATTGTTGTTGTGCCATTTATTGCTATTGACATTTCTTTTTTTATTGTGTGACCTTGGATTTCTATGACCTGTTTGCTTTTCTTTACAAGAGCCAAATGTTTTATACAATAGCCATGGCATTAAAATTTGTTGTATTTCCTGCATTGGAAAAGGATCTCCCCCGAAAATAAAAGAAAAATAAGATAAAACAAAAAGATAAGAAATAATGATAAGGACAAATAACAAAAACAAGAAAAAGCATCAAGGAAAAGAAAAGAATGATATGAAGAATATGAAAAGAAACAATAAAGAGGTAAGAAAATAGAAGAGAATGTCAACAAAATAATAATAAAAAGAAAAGTATAAAGAAATAAATGAACAGAAAGTGTAAAAGAAATAAAAGAATCATAGAAAGAATGACAAAACGATACAAACATGAATTGATAAATATAGCATAGAAATAATTAAAAACAAAGAATATCGAATAAAAGAAGAATATATAAAGAAATAAAATAAATACGATAATACAAAACCAAAGAATGAAAAAAAAAATGAATAATGAAGATAAATCTGATAATAACAATATTGAAAATACAATAAATATAGATAAAGTGTAGTACAAGA
>NW_001914981.1:0-47730 GCF_000208925.1 Entamoeba histolytica HM-1:IMSS | reverse complement strand
TAGATATAAATGATAATAATATAAAAATGATAAAGATGAATAAACAAATAATAAAATACATTTAAATATAAAAGAATAACAATAAGAAAATCTAAAGAATATAAACATAAAAATAATAAAATAAGAAGAATATAATAATATAATAATATATAGATAATAAGAAGATGATAGATAAATAATATAAACAGAGAAATAAATATAAAAATACGATAGATAAATAACATATAAATAAAAGAATATAAATAATAAAAATAAATATGATTAATCAAATCATTTATTTCATTAATATTTCATACAAAATGAATACAAATGATAATAAAATATAAACATAAATATTTATATATTCTGTATTTATCATATTTTTTATTTTTTTATTTGTTAGGAGCAAAATATAATAAATGGAATATTCTATGGATGCAAATTTTTTTGCATCTTTTTTCTTTTTTGTAAATTATTTAGATGCATTTTTTCTTTGCTAATTTTCGTACCCGGAACGACGTCATTAATTATCGTCCTATCAGTTGTACAAATGTAATTATGAAAGTATTTACCTCCATATTAAAAGAAAAGATTCACAGAAGACTTAACATGAATTGTGAATCATTGAAAATTAGTAGCAACCAATTGGGATGTAAGTTGCAATCTTTAGCTGCTAAAGAAGGAATAATTAATAGTTATATGATGAAGCAGCAGAAAGAAGAAAAATACCCAAAATATGTGGAGTCATATTATGACATTAAGAAAGCATATGACACAGTAAACCACGAATGGGTAATTGAATCATTAAAATATTTTAATGTAGAGGGTGTCATCATTAACATTATTGAAAGTATGATGACTAGATGGAAGATATTCATCGGCTATAAATTTAATGAATATCTAGGATATATTAAATTAAATAGAGGAATTTTACAAATGATTCATTATCAAATCTACTCTTCATCATTCAGATGAACGTAATTTCTCAAATCATCGAAGAGAAATTCCCAAAAGCAAATCACACTTTATATATGGATGATTTGAGAATAATGACAGAAAATAGTGAAGAAATGGGAATAATCCACAACGAAATTAAAGAAATAATAAGTGGAATAGGGATGGAAATGAATGAGAAAAAGTCAGGAATGGTATTAAAAAACATTAAGGAAATACCAAATGGAATGCAAAACATCCCCGTAGTTGAAGGTGAGGACTTGTATAAATACTTAGGAATATGGCAGTCCGATGAAATTGATGACACCTTCAATTGTAAATCCATCAAAGAAAAATGAATCAGAAGATGGAAGAAATAAACAGTGATGAAAGTAGTAATAGAAGATATATTACTAGAATAAACAATGAAGTAATCAATATCTTCAGATATTCAGCATCAGTTGTAAATTGGAAAATCACTGACCTAGATAAAATTGATTTGGAGATAAGAAAATATTTAAGAAAGGCAAAATACATTGGTGAAACTCCAAAGATCGGTTGTATGTTATTATAGAAAAAATGGGTGAAGGATTAATAAATATAAGTGACGAATATGTTATTGAATTAATAAGAACAGTAATGTACTACTGTACCAGAGTGAAATAGGAAATAACATATTAGATAGATGGTACAATAAGAAATGAATATGGAATAGAATTCAAAACACTAATTCATAAAAATAAATGAAACAAAAATAGAAGAAATAATAAATGAAGGGATAGAAAAGAAAAAAGAAAAAGAAGTAGTAGTAGAAATAAAAATTAATGACAAATACATCAAAATATGGAAGTGTCATCAAATAAGTGACATTTTAGAAGATGGAATGAGTCAAAAGGAGTAGATAAAACTACTACAGTGAAAGCATGGAAGTCAATCAATATTAAAAAGAATGCATTTCTACAATTAACTAAAATGCAAGATGGTGCAATACTCTGTGGGTATAGAAAATCAAAAATAATGAAAAATGAAAGATTGAAATACTAAACACTTTGTAAATACAAGATAGCAACAGTAGAACACATTCTACTATCTTGTATTGGTCATAAAAAATCACAAATAGAAAAACATGACCATATAGGTATTATAATATGGGAGGGATTAATAAGAAAATACACAGGAAATAAACAATATAAAAAACCCCCATATGAAACAGTGTTCCAATATAAAGACATCACAATGATATTGAACAAACAAATCATGCATAAAAGTGAATGATAATATCACAAAAGACCAGACATATATGTGTTAGATAAAAAGAACAAAACTGGTTTATTATTTGATATGACTATTGTGGCTGATCACAATATTAATGGAGCCTATTGGAAGAAAAGAAATAAGTATAAAGAATTAAAGAATATGCTAATGAAAATAGAAAAGTTAAAAGATGTCAAAATAATTCCAGTAGTAATTTCAATAAATGGATTAGTGAATAAAGAAAGTATTAAATTAATTAAAGATTAAAAATTGAAATTAACATCGAGAAAGAAATTAAAAACCATGCAATTAAAAGAATAAATGATGTCATGGAATACTGATTCTATCACAACCAAACATACTCCGTAGAAATGCTAGAAAAAGAATCATAAAACTAATATCCTCTACTCAAGAAACAATAAAAATTATTTCTATTAACACTTAATTAATTGATTTTTATATTTATCATTCCGTTTAATTTTATTATATTCTTTTATTTTTATTGTATAATAATCTCCATTTTGTATGTCTTCTTCAATTATTTATCTCTATAATATCTTCTTTTTTTCTCCATTGCCACTCTTCATATATATTCTATACTTATATTTCATTCTCCTTGTTTTATACTTATTTATCTGACTCTTAATTTGTCATATTCATTATAATTTGATTATTGGTAATGTTTTATTCAATGAATGATAATATATATTAATCAGAAATAAAGAATTATTTCTAAATAAAGACAAGATGAACAAAATATAATAAGAAGTTAACAAAAAAGGATTAAATAAATAAAAAATGATTAAACTTGAAAAAGAAGAAATAAAAATGATTAAAAATTCTTTGTTTATTAAATTTCTAACAAAATCAACTCTTTCAAACATAGAATTAATTCAAGCATGAAATAACAAAATACAAAGAATTAACAATAGAAGCTAATTAAATTATAAATGAACATGTTTAAAAATTAGGTCGTCCTTTTATTGGTGTATAATGAAAAAACTTATTTATGAATAATTGCTTTGATTTATTCTTTTTTATTTTCACATGAACTTACTCGTGGTTTATCATTACACTTGTTGTTTGTGTTTTAAAATTGTCTTCTATTATTTTATTTTTTATTATTCATAGAAAATACAAAATAATGATTAATTATAGTCAAATGATATATAAACACAGAGATGTTTGAATAAATCAAAAGTCTTTATTCTTATAAAAAGATTATATATTATATAAGTACTATCTTATCTATTTATTCTCCTGTCACTTTTAGCTTTCATTTTTAATTATTCTATATGATAAATACTTATTTTATTGTTTGTTTGATATTTTTATAATTTGAATTAAAAGAATTTGTTAAAATTAGTAAAAATAAAAATAGAATTTATTTTATCAACCATATCTTTAACATACCATCATAAGAATTAGTTAGAATTAATGCTCACAATACTTATTTAAATTATAAATGAATTTCCTTCATTTTGTTAATGCTCAAAAAATATTTTAGGTAATTTATTAAATACTAAACTACTCTTTTGTAAACAAAACTACTAAATGTATTTAATTAAAATCAGCTTTTTCTCGGATAACATTATTTGAATTTTTTAGCCATTTCTCAAATGTACGAATTTCATTGTCAATGATTCTTTGTCTAAACTCAAGTCTCATATCAGGAATACTTGTTTTACTTGAATCATTTCCAGCAATTCCAGGTAATTTATAATCCTTCCCAATCCATTTTTCCTTATATTCTTGTGGAAATGATGAAATAATAACAGAATTTCTGGCAATCTCAGCCAAGTCAGTTTGTGTTAATTGGAAATTTTTCATTGCAGATGAATATTCTTCAGTTAAAGGCTCTTTTGTAATATGAGTATGTAGCGGTGTGTCTGTACTTAAACATATTCTCATTCCTCGTTCGAACATTTTTCTAAATGGATCAACTACCCCTCCGTATAGTGCTGCTTGTTGAATTGGGGAAGATGATATTCCTATTTGAGCTAAAATATAAAGGTACTGTAGTGTATTTTGTCCATCAATCATAACTCCATGAGTAATAGAATTTGCAGTTAAAAATGCAGCCGCTCCATGCATTCTATCACCTGCTTGTCCACAGTGTGGTCTAAAATCAAAAGTGTTTAATTTTTTTTCTTTTCTAAATCCATTAAGAACAGTTATATTAGCATATAAATAATACAAATAATATTCATAAGGTGGATTTTCATCTATATTCCATTCATCAGGTGTTATAATATTTCTTGGATCAATTTCTTCTTCATGTAAAAGTTCTTCACTTGCACAATCAAATGCACCACAATTAGATAAAAATTTAGCAAGATTAGGATGTTGTTCTGGATGTAATGTTGCTTCAAAACAAGGTTTAAATATATTTCTTAGAAACTCAGAGAAGTTATTAATATAACCTTCTTCTTTCCATCTAGAATAAATACGTGGAATACAAATAACATAAGAATTATTATCAGGCTCTATTAACCCATATTCAACAATTTGATTAGCCCAGTCTTCCATTTCATTTAATTCCATTCCACTACAATTAAATCTATATTCAGTTTTAATAGTTTCTAATACTTTTAATCGTTCAAATACAGTACTTTTTAATAATTCACATAAATACTCTCCATGAATATCATTATTAATTGTAAGGAATAATTCTTTTAATTTTAATTGACCAAATGGATAATATTTATTTAGCCATAAATCAAATCTAGAAATAAGTGATGGATCTGCTTGAACGTTTAATGAATGAATATTAAATTGTTTAATTTCTAATAAATCAAATAATTGTTGTAACGTTACATCATAATATATTTTACCATTTAATTCTAATTCTTTTCTAACTATTCTTGTAGGTTCTTTTTCTAATTTCCTTTGAATAATTTCAAGTAAATCAGTTGGATGAAATGATCTATTAGCATGCACATGAGTATCTACTTTAGTAATTTGTTCAAAATCTGTTTTTAATGCTGTTTGTTCTATGTCTTCACTTTTTTCATTAAGTAAATGATACAATTGAAATAATTCAGACCGGACATGCATTTGTCTAAAACAAAATGTTCTTGCTGGACCACTTTGACAAAATTTTTTTAATGCTTTGTAGTCCCAAAAGAATTGTTCATCATCAATAATATCAAATGTAGGTTTGCAATTTAATTGAAGTAATGAATGATAAATTCCTTTATGTGTTTTTTTATAACATTTAATACAAAATCTTTTACCACACTCTTGACAATAAATCTCTGCTAAATGATAATGATCATTTTCACATATAGCTTCTTCATTATATACATTAAATATTCCTTGATTTAATGCAATAACTTCTGTTGTTTGTGCATTAGGATGAAAGAAACTATTTCTTGTTGTTCTTAATTTAGCACAGTAAGTAAGATATTTCTCTCTAACATCTAACCAAAACTCTAATTTTCTAATAACATCAATCTCTTCTTCCATTCCATTTTCTGGATAAACAACGTCAATAATTGAATATGGAATATCAGAAAAAATATGTGATTCTTTCATTTTCTTTTCATCACTTAAAATTTCAATATAATCTCTTTCTAACTTTAAAGAAGTATCTCTATAATTCTTTCTAATAAGTGTTAACCTTGTTTTATTAGAATTTTTTTCACTAAAATTATGATAATTTTCTCCTAACATAGATTCTTTCTCTTCTTCTGTAAATCCTGATTGTAATACACTATTATATGCTATTTCAGCCATATCTCCAGTGATATAATTCCATGTTTGTTGTGCAATAGCATATTCTTCCATTAATGGTGTTTGTGTTCTATGAAATTGTAATGGATCATCGGATGATAATGACACATTTAATCCTCTCATAAAGAAATCATTAAATGGACTCTTTCCATATTCAAGAAACAAATTATGATTACTTAATGGAGATACAGCTAATCCAATCTGACTTAAATAATAAAGATATTGTAATGCAGGTGATGCTTCTAATCTAATTCCATGATTAATTCCTTTAGCAGTAAGATATGCTGCAGCTAAATGATGGATATGACCTGATTCCCCACAATGAGGTCTAAAATCAAAAGTATTCATTCCACGTTGTTTTCTATAATAATTTAATGATGCGATATTTGCATAAGTATAATACATATAATAAAAATATGGTGGATTTTCTTTACTCTTCCATTCATTTGCACTTGGTAAGTTACCAACTGTTTGTTCTAATGCACTTTCATCATCAACTGAATCAAAACCAGATACTGTACTAAGAAATTCTGCTAATTGTGGATATTTCTCTGGATATAAAGATGCATCAAATAATGGTTTAAATAAGTTATTCATATATGTTTCAAATGTATATTCTTCTTTATTTCCTTTACACACATGGAAGATTCTTGGAAATTGAATCATCCATTTATTTTGTGGATGTCTAAGATCCCACCTATCAATCCATTCAGCTAATTTTTCCCATTCATCTAATGATCTTCCATAAATACTTAGTCTAAGTTCTAAATGTGTTGGTGTACCATTTAATATATCAAAAACATTATGAATTAATTCAGCAAAATATTTTCCATGCATATAATTTTCTGATTTTAAAAATACTGTTCTTAATAAATCTTCTCCTGCAATTTTATATGAAGCATTAAACACATCAAATCTATTAAAAAATTCAATACCTGCACGTACTCCTAATTGGTTTAATGTAAATTCTTCTAAATTAACTCCTAATCTTTTACACATATGTTCTAATGTTTCTAATTCTTTTTCACCTGAGTCTGTTGTATAATATCCAACAAATTCTGATTTACTTGATTTATTTTTTTCTTTAAGAAATTTTAATAATTGTGATTCTGTCATACAGGCAGCAGCATGAATATGAGTATCAATTTTAGATATTGTATGAATGTCTTCAACTGATGTTTGACTTTTAGATTTTTGAGAATTTAATAAGCAATGTAATCTAAATTTTCTTGACAATTCATTTAGTCGTTGTTCTGCAAAGTTTTTAACACTATTACTTTCACATAAATTTAATAAAGTTTTATAATCTAATAAATATTGTTTATATTCAACAATTGACATAATTGCTTCATTGTTTTGAATTATCTGAAATACTCCATCATTCATTTTTAATAAAGAATGATTATCATTATTAACTTGATTAGAAAGATGATGGTGAGGTGGATAAACTTCACTTCCATCACTAAATTTTAAATATTTCTTTCTCAATAATATTGCTTGTTGAATATTTTTTGCAGCAATTCTATCTTCTTTACTAATTGAAGAATATGCACGAGTAATAGTGAAATAAACATAATCATTGAAGAATGTTGAATCAATACTACTATTCATCTTTTATTTTTACTAAGTTCTTTTTTTCTTTTTTTTTTTTCGTTTCTGGATTGTATGATCTTATCATTGTTTTTTATTTTACTCATTTATTCCTTGTCATTTCTATCTTTTTTCTTATCTTCTCTTTTCATTTTTTGCAACCAAAAAACAAACTTTTTGTATTATTCTTAAAATAAAATAAAAACTGTTTGTTTAAATTTTTAAGGTATTTAGAAAAGACAAAAAGAACAAACCCTTCAACTAAAAAACTGAAAAACATAATTTTAAGAAAAAAAGAACTATCTATGGTAATAGTAGTGATGAATCCCGAGAAAATACGATTTAATAATGGAAAAAAAAAGAAAAAGAAGGATGAAACTGAAATAAGTATATCTTGAGATGAAAAGAAGAACAAGATCAGAAAGAAAAGCTCCAGAAAGACTTCCTACAGGTCAAATTGGAGGAATAGAAAGATATCATGGTCCAGGAATAGTTCTTGGTACAAGTAAAATTATAAGTGATGCAATTAGTGGAGCATCTAATGAAATACTTGTACTTATTCATCGACTAATGTATCAACGACAAGGAAGTCAAAAAGAACGATTAAACAATATTTTAAGTTTTTGTGGATTTGAAAATGATGATCAAGTAGAAAAATGTAAAGTTGCATTATTAAAAAGAAATGATGAAGAAGTAAAAACATTAGCAGAATTATTTAAGCTTGAAGATACACAAAGAGATGAAATAATAGATGGATTAGCTGAATTTTTGAAAGAACCAAAAAGACCAAGAGAAGATGTTGTTATTGAATTTATTGATGAAGAACAAAATGAATTAGAAGAACGTGAAAAGGAAGAAAAAGAGTTAGAACTTGAAATGGAGGAAGAAGATGATGATCAAGAAGTGTATGATGAGAATGAAGATGATGCTCTTGAAGAAGATGAGGATATTTTTGAAGATTCTGAATTAGAAAATGATCATGAAAGTGAGAGTGAAGAAGAGGAAGAAGAAGAGGAGGAAGAAGATGCTGATTTAGATAATGTTTTTGATGAAATTGAAGAAAAGAAGCCAAGAACAAAAAAAACTGAAAGTAAAGATAATAAAAAGAAGAAGAATGCAAAAAAAGATAAAAATTGATTATTTTAAAATCAAGTTTTTCATTTAAACGTTATTTTGAATGAAGATGAGTATGATGAAAAGGTTTTTCTTTTAACAATACATATTCACGGGTTGAATGACCAAACATTAATACATCTCCATTTCTTAATTCTATATAAACGTTTTCTTTAATTCTATTCTTATTTAAATATACTCCTTCTTTAGAATTTAAGTCAATGATATAAGGAAGAATTTCATTGTTATGATATCTAAATTGAACAACTGCATGTTGAGGTTCATTTGTAGGATGACGTAACACAATATCCACATTTTCTTTATCAGTTCCAAAGATATAAAAACTTCTATTGTTCATCACAAAAGGATGTTCTATTTCTTCATCACCTTTGAAACAATAAAACCTCCATGACTCTGTTGGAAGTTTAGCATCATTTGGTTCAATATAATTAATTTTTCTTCCATCTTTTGTTTTAATTCCTTTATATAGATTTCCAGATGGTTTATAATCATCAATATTAATTTTCGGTTTTTTTGGACGTTTTTGTTCAAGTTCTTCTTGTGTATATTCTCTATTAAGAGGTTTTTTCTTTTGCATTTATGTCTTTTTATTTTTAAGTTTTTTCTTGTAGAAAATCATTTCAATAAAAAGTTATTTTTCTTATTTCTTCAAAAATTTCATTGTAATCTCAATAACAATAAGTTCTACTATGGAAGATATAACTACCAAAATGAAAAGACAACTCCTACTTAAGGAAATAGAATTAGAAAAATCAAAGATCGAACGATTAAAAAAAGAAATTGAATTACAAAAGTTATTAAATGAAACTAAAAAGATGGATATGAGGGAAGAGTTATTTCAAACATTTATTCAGAAAAAATCTAATATTGAAAACGAATTGACAAAAAAACAAGAAGAAGGAAAAGAATATATAAAACAAAGAAATAGGAACGTTGAAGACATTATTAATACCCTTCAAACAGAAATGAATGATACTCAAACAAAAAATATTTTATCAGCCACCATTGGTTATGAATTTTCAGATGAACTTATTAAAATATTTCAGGAAAAAGTTCACTTGAAACATACTCAATTATTATTTTCAAGTAATACTGATGACCTTACCAGTTACTCTTTTAATAACAAAATTATGAACAAATCAAATGTTATGATATTTATTAAAACTGAAAATAACTCATTGATTGGGAGTTTTACTTCAACAACCATTCCTCCACCAAGTCAAAATGACAGAGTGATAGTTACTGATCAATCTCATTTTATTTTTATAGTCACACAAAATGGATTAAATACTTTTTCATTAAAAAAAAATTGGATGTGTTCATTATGTATCTGTCCAAACACAAGTGATGACGTTGTTGTAATAAATTCTTTTTTCTTAATAAAGAAATCAAGAGAATTGTGGATCCCATCAGAACCATTTAAGGAAAATTATTCATCTACACTTGATCTTGTTACATTGCTCAATACAAACGTTGATGGTTATTCAACAATAAAATCATTAACTGCAATTGAATGGTTTTAAATAATTAACTCAAAGTTATACACCAAATCATTGAATTATCTTATTACAATATTTTTATTATAGTTTGAAATTCACATCAGTTTACTTATGATTAGATGAAACGATGACACTAGAGGTGTTGGTTTCTCTTGGGGTTCTAAAGATAAAAACTTCATTACCTTCTTCATTACCCCAATCATTGCAATAATCACAATCTAAAGCTAATATTCTAGAATCCATTCCATCAAAAAATCGTCTTGTTACAAGAATGGCAAATTGGTCTAGAGTTTTAATTTCTTCCTCTGTAATAGTTTCATCAACTTCAATAATAATCCTCTCAAATTTTTTAAATCTAATTAATCCATATAATTTTTTATAATCTTTACAGTGATTAATTCTTAATAAATTTATTGGTTGAAGTACATTTGGGAATAATTGATCAACTTTTAATGGTTCATTATTCAGATCTACATGACATTTTCTTAAATTTGGAAATTTACTGAAATTAATGTCATCATAATAACAAATAGTAACATTAATTTCAACTATTTTTTCACCTATTTCTTCAATTAAATCATCCGAAGTAAGAATACCATGAAGAATAATTTCAGAAACTGACTCAAGTTGTTCATCATACCTATTTAAACAATTTCCTTCCCAATCAAATTGTTCTATATCTTCTGCATTAACAGCAACTCTTTTGCATTTCTTAAACAACTGAACAACTCTTTTTAATGAAATATCTTTTCTACATATAACTTCTCCTTCCCACTCTTCCTCAGACAATTCATCACATTGTTTAGCTTCACAGAAAGGAGTTACATCTTCAACTAGAAAACATTGTTTTTTCCATCGTTTAGATACTTGGATTAATTTAATAACTTCTGAAATTGTCCTCATCTGACAGATGATGGCTTGTAAGTAAGACTCATCCAATGACATCATCTGACTATTCAGTTCATCTTATTAATATTATTTATCTATTTCCTTCTTTATTATTCCTCTCTTTTTTTGTTTCTCTTCATTTCAAATAATAAGTATTACCTCATAAAAATAACTTTCTTTTTTTTTATTTTCTTGATCTTCTAATTGATTATTGAGTTTTATCATAAAAAAAAACAAAATTTCCATTCTTATCATACTTCATATTTTTTGATTTTTTTGTGAGTTTCAGTGCATCTTTTCTTGAATCGTTTCAAAAATAGAAATTTAAAAAAAAGAAAAAATTATGATATTTTTTTGGAATTAATTTGGCATAATTTCGTTTCAGTGATTTACGGTGATTTATTTTTTAGGGAAAGGTTAAAATGAACTTGAAAATAGCTACCACATTATAACATAAGACTATGTCTGTTCAACACACACAAACATCAATGCATCATGTCCACAAAGAAGGGGAATTAATTTATATTGAAGCAAAAAGTAATCTTTACTATAACCGTGAAGGAAAAGACTCTTTTGCAACTTTTACATCAAAAACGTCTTGGGAGTTGTTTGAACGCCGTTGTCGTGAATTACCAACAGCAGATATTTTAGGGTATAAAACAAAACAGTCTGATGGAAAATATAACAACTCTCAATTGTTTTCTTGGTATAAAGGTCAACAAGCTCTTGAACTTGCAGAAAATATTTCAGGTGGAATTAAAAAAGTGTACAATCTTCCCAAAAAATCAATGGTTGGTATATTTTTTCCTAACAGAGCTGAATGGATTATTGTTTCACAAGCATTGCATAGAATTGGATTAATTCCTATTCCGTTATATGCTACTTTAGGAGTGCAATCAATTAATTATATTATTGATTTAACTGATATTGAACTTATTGTTGTTTCATCTGAAACTATTTCCAAATCTACTGAATTAAAATCTAAAACTCATCAACTCAAATACATTAATGTTGATTCAACAGTCCCATATTCTAATCCTATGAACTTAGACATTCGTTCTCTTGTTGATATTATATCAATTGGTAAATCAAATCCAACTCCAACAGACCTTCCTTCTGTTGATGATATTTATTCTATTTTCTTTACTAGTGGAACTTCAGGTAATCCTAAAGGAGTTGTTCATACTCATAAATCTTTCCATTCTGCTGTTTATTGTTTTACTTCAATGAATATATTTGATAAAGACAATGTTGCGTTAAATAGAACATCATATAGTTATTTACCTTTAGCCCATGTATTTGAACACGAAGTTACATATATTTTTGTTTATGGATATGGTAGAGTTGCTTTTATGTGTGGAGGACTTGGGTGTTTGCTTAGTGAAATTCAAGACTGTCAACCAGATCATCTTATTGCTGTTCCAAGAGTATTACAACGAATTAAAATGGCTATGGATGCATACATAGCATCATCTAATTTTGTGTCTAGATTAATCACACCACCATCATATCTTCTTGGAAAGAAATTAAAATCAATTATCAATGGATCAGCACCAATTACAATGGAAATATATAATTATTTTAAAGAAAATTTACCAAATTGTCATGTTCTTCAAGGGTATGGATCAACTGAAACATTTGGTGGAGTGTGTTGCGGATGTCCTGGATTGAATGATCCAAAGATTCTTTCTATTGGAGTTCCTTTCTTACATACAACATTTAGAATTAGAAGTGTTCCAGATATGGGATATCTTACTTCTAATGATCCACCACAAGGAGAATTAGAAATAAAATCAGACAATTTATTTAAAGAATATTATAAACAACCTGAAGTTACTGCAAATTCATTTACCGAAGATGGATTTTTTATTACTGGTGATATAGTTAAATTAAATGTTGATGGAACAATTAGTATTATTGACAGACGATCTAATTTAATTAAATTGGCACAAGGAGAATTTGTTGCTGTAGAAAATGTAGAACAAGCAATGATTTCAAATAAAATTTCACAAGCATTTGTACATGGAGTGTCTACTGATAATTTTGTTGTTGCTGTTGTCGTTCCAACAAAAGAAGCAAGTGACATGAAAGAACAAGAATTATTAGAATGGATCACAATGAATCTTCATGAAAAAGGAATTCCATCATTTGCTATTCCACGAGCTCTTTATATTGAACACACTCCATTTAGTGAAGACAACGATTTATTAACTCCTTCAATGAAATTAAGAAGAGCAAATTTAAAGAAACATTATGCTGTTGAAATTGACAAAATGAGGACAAAAGTTAATGATATGAACTAACTAAAATATTTTTTAAAACATTCATTTAGTTAAACTGAGTATTTCAAATAAACCCTTTTAACAAATTCATTACTTGTGGTACAGTCACATTTTGGCATTGAATTAGTGTTGAATAAAATATTGATACCCATTGTTGTTTGTCAGAAGGTAAAGTTGAAATGAATGATTTAATCATTTCTATTAAAACTGGATATTTTTGTATTAGTCCAACTAAAGACTTAAATCCTTCTACAATGCAAAAACTCATTCCATAATTCTTTGTTAGTTTTACTCTATTAATAATTTGAGTAAATAATTGTAACCAAATATTAATTCCAATACTTTTTCCGATTTCACCATTTGTCATTAAATAGATTTCAATAGATTTCATACAATATTTTTCTATCATTTTAGCTAATTCATCTGACCTTAACTTTTCAATAATAAACATAATATTCTTGATGAAAATAGTATAATCAAATTCATTAAATACATGATACATTTGTGGTGGAAAAGTCATCAGAGAAAAGATTACTTTAGCAATATCCATTTTTTCTCTAAATAATTCACTTGTTTCATTTAATTGATCTGTTCCATCAAGACTATTCAAAAATCCTTGAAGAACAAATTTAAATTCATTTCCAAGAATTACTACATTTAATTTATTTTGTTTACTAAGTAAATGAGTCATTAATGTTCCTAATAATAATATATCATTAACACTTTCATTTAAATAATTAGACATTGCTTGTATTGATGGTATAACATGAAATTCTGGATTAATTGCTTCAATCCACATTTGAACAAAATCAACAACATACTTTTTAATATTCATTTTGTCACATTGAATTTCTCCTCGAATGATTCGTTCTACAATTGGACAATATTCATTGTATAATGTAAATGACTCTCTTCTACTAGTAAACCCATTTTTCTTAAGAAATGCGGAAACATTCTTTAATCTGCTGCCAATGTATTGTGTAGTAAATTGAATATCTCCATTATTTCCAAGTGAATTACAGTGCTCAATTTCTGGACCAAATACTTCTTTAATAACAACACTTAATCCACTATCAGTTAAGTCAGATAATATACTATACAAATCAACAGTTTCTATTACATTTCTTTTTATCCATATAGTTTCTGCAACATTTTTAACTATTTGTCCCACTTTAAGACTCCATTCTTGTCGTGGATTCATTCCATTACTACGAGCTTCTCTGACAAGGTCTTTAATTTCTGAGAAACATTTTCCTTTTTCAACTACTCCAATAGAGTATTCGATAATTCCATATAAACAATCTCCTGAGATATATTTTAAAAATCTTGAGATTGCTGGATAAATTGGAGAATGTTCTACAGCAATATCAACAAAACGAATAAATTGTTGTGAGAATGTTGTTACATGTTGAGTCATAAATTGAACAGTCTCTGGTCGTGCCATTAATTTATCAGGAAAATGTAATATAAAATATGCATGACATGAAACACTTTCTACACTTGGATTCTTTAAATTAAATGTCATTAATTGTTGTAAGAATTGTTGTAATACTAAACAACTTTGATCTAAATCAGAAGAAGCACGATAAATAGTTTTTAAACAATTAAGTAAATCAGATCCATTATTACCATCATCATCAAATTCATTTTTAATGAACATTTGATATTTAGAATATAAGGCTTGTAATAATATACTTTCTACTTCAACTAATGAATTTGGTATAATAAATTTATTTAATAAAGGAGCAAAGAAATCATTAATTGCCTTAGTAATTCCACTTGAAAATTCTTTAGCCATATCTAATGATGATCGTTGAAAGAGATTAACAAAGAAAATAAAATTACTTGAAAGCATTTCTTGGATTGTGTTAAATACTTCTGGTTGTATTTGAACCCTACCAGTTACTAAAGCCTTCACTGGAAATTTTCTTTCTGTAGCAGCTAATATTTCATTAATAATAACTCCAGAGAGTTTACAAACAGAAGTGAATGAGTCTTCATTAGAATTATTTGGAATTGGAATGAATTTAATAAGTTGTAATGAATGAATTAAAGACAATTTTACCATAGGGTCCATTCCTTTAGAAATAATTTCAGAGAATATAAATATTGTTGGATTAAATAAGGCTGGAGAATTAAGATAACTGTATAACCTTTGTACAAACTCTGAATTAGTTGAAAACGAAATGTCAATCCAACTGACTAATGTCCCAAACAATTCTAATGAATCTTTTACTAAATGTTCATTTGTCATACAACGATAAAGGAAATCAACAATTTCCTTTACCCCATTTTCTCTAAACGCATCTTTAACTTTGTTACTAAGGTCAGTTAATTGAGAAAAAGCTTTAGATTTCTCAATTAACTCATCATTTATTTCTTTTAGTGTTAAAATAATAACTAGGCTTTGAAGTTCTGTTGTTACTTTATTTTTTAAATTAATAATGGTTATTGGCCATTCACTTGGAAGGAATTGATTATTACTAATCATTAAACTAATTGATGTATGAATAGCTTTCTTCATTGCCATACCAGCTGGTTGAGTTAAACACCAATCAAGAAGAGATATTGATAATTGTTTTCTTGTTATTCCATTAAAGTTTTGAACATTTTTTGTTGATGACTCAATAAGTTTTAGTGCAAAGTAAAGAATGGTTTGAGTTATCTGAGGTTGATTTGGATGTGAATAATTCCCTTGGATTATAGACATTCCAATATTAAATGCTTGTGGTTGTGTTTCTAATTGAACTAAATAACTTTCTGCTTCTTGTCTATTTTGTAAACTACCAGTTGTATATTGTACAACGGCATTAATGAATTCTTGTGTCATAGTTTATTTGGTTTTTTAAGATGTCAACAATAATATTATTATTACTATATTATTCTTTTTATTATAAAATATTATTTATTTCTTTAATTATGTGATTCATAACAAATCTCAATTTTGAGGCATTTACTAACTTTTTGTAATGATAAATATTTGATTTCTTTATTAAAAAAAAAGAATGGGATCAAACATTCTACATCCACCCTGGCCGAGTGTGTAGACCCTTTTGAATCAACTATCGTTCATTTGGGGAAAGAAAGTTCATCACATCCCATTAATTACTTACTATTCTTTAATAATTAGATTAAATTAATTTTCATTAAATTATTATGGGTATAATAATAAAGGGTTAATATTTTAAGAAAGTAATTAAAAAAGAACTAACAAAAAACTAGCGTCATTAAATGTTTGCGTTATTACTTATTCTTGCTACGTTAGTAAATGCATTTGTTGTTTGACTTTACTTATAAAATCATTACTATTAAAATAAAAATTAATTAATAGCCTTATAGAAAAAGAATAGATGTTATGATGGAAGAGAAATCTACTGAAAATGAAAAAGAATTATTAACAAAGTTTACTGGAAATAAAGGTATAGTTGATTTTGAAAATAACAAATATGAATATTCTGTTATTTCTTATTTTTCTGGATATGAAAAACAATATATTGCTACAATTAAGCGTGGTGACTCAATAGCAAATGGAAAAGGAAGAAGTTCTCGTAGTGCCTTATTAAATGCACTAAAGAATTTAAATTAATTCTTTGTTATTATATCGTTTTAATGAGGAGAACTAACATTACTCAACAATAAACTCTTCAATTAACATTTAGCAGAAATGTTTTATTGTAAAAGGCATTTTGATTTTTTCTTTTGTTGGGTACTCTAATATGTAAGTGATGAAATATTTTCTTTGACTTCATACTAATAAAAGAAAAATAAAAAAACAAACTTCTTGACTTTTTGCTTGAGTTGTAACAGAAGCTTTGGGAACAGGTTTATTTGAGAAGATACAATCAACTGACTTTTCAAAAACTTCATTCAAACCAATCTTAGCAACTGATGATGCTTCTATATAAGCAACACACCCAAGTTTTTGACATAAATCATCACCTTCTTGTTTTGTAACATCATCAGAACCATCTTTTCGAAGATCAACCTTTAGTCCAACTAAAACAGTCTTTGCAGTATCAATATAATGTTTAATTTCTGGTTCCCATTTAGTTGAAATATTATCAAATGATGTTCTATTATTCACAGCAAAACATAATAATACGACATCTGAATCAGCATAACTTAATGGTCTTAATCTATCATATTCTTCTTGACCAGCAGTATCCCAAAGATGAAGAATAAATTCTTCGTTCTTATATTTCATAACATGAGAGAAATTTTCAAAAACTGTTGGGACATAAGCGGTTGGGATTTCACCTTTACTAAAAGCTAACAACAGACAAGTTTTACCAACAGCACCATCACCAACTACAACTATTTTTAATGCCTTTTTACCATTTTCAATTTTACCAGCACCAGTGTTCATATCAGAAAATGCAAGCATAGCATTTTGTAATGCCTCAGCCTTTTCTCGAACATCAGCGTCTTCAAGGTATTTTCCCCATTCATTAGAACTTGAAATTGAATTGAAATAATTAGCAATATCTTCCTGAATAATAAGTTTTCAATTTGAGATATTTCTTATTGTCTGAAAACAGTTGTTTGTTTTCATATCAACTTAATAGGCGAAAAAAATCTAAAAAGAAACAAACAGTCATCTTTACTTTTTTTAAGATCTTTTTTGTTTTAAAAAATCTAATTTTATAAACTTATTTTATAAAGACTTAATTAAGAAGAAATGAGTGATAAAAAAGACGAAAGGTCAAAAAAAAAAAAAGAAAATGATGAAAAGAATTAAATAAACAATTTGAAGCAACAAAAAGCAACATTAACGACATAAACAACACATTTATTCGAAGAGAATTTGAATAATAGGGTCACCTTTTCTAATAATCAATTCCTTTTTTGTCATTGCCAACCGTCTTGAAATAACCATATTAACTTCTTCTGCCTTTTCAGTTAAACGATCTCCTTCAACAATAATCCTGTCTTCACGAATAACTTTTTTGATAGACTCTTGTTTATTAATCCCTGCTTTCCCTTCAGCATATTTACTTTCAAATTCATATCCTCCACGAATGATTAATAAATCAATAAGTAAATGAAGAAGTTCAATTCTTTTATTATTTTGAAATCTTCTTGTAGCAGTTTTAATAGAAACGTCATGGTCAATATCATCTTGTTTCAATTCTAAACATCTTCTTTTTAAATACTCACTAAGAAAAATAACTTCACCATTTCCAAAATCAAGAGACTTTAATCTCATATATTGTTGAGTCACAACACTTTTTTTAGCTGGTTGCTTAATAGTAATATCACAAAATTCAGAAAGTAAACAGACACATAATGATTGTTGAAGTGTTTGGAAATTCCGTGTTTCTCTGGAAGCTTTTAAAATAGGAATTCTTTTTTCTAGTGGCGTAATACATGTTTTATCCTTTTTTCCTTTCTTTTGAATTTGGAAGGTAGTTATTTGTGTTGATGGTTCACATACCATAGTAGCCATTCTTACCTAGTTTTAATTGATTATTTTAAGTTCAATTAATTCCCTTAAATCTACTCTATTTCCAGTTCTTCACTTAAAGACAGAACGACTCTTTTCCCTTTTTTGTGTTATCTATTCAGGAAATTTTCGTAGGTTTTCTTGATTTTTGGAAAAAGTTATTTTTAGTTCTTTTTGTTACAGGTTATTTGTTCTAAAAGAATAACCAATTATATCTCTACTTAATTAAATGTTTTAATTAATTTAAGACATTACATTATCCCATTGATGAAAAAAAAACATTTCTATTATAATTTAATACTTCATTTCCTGAGGTTCAAACTCAAAACTTCATTGAGGAGATAAATTTCAACAGAATGTAAATTGTTCTATAAAAAAATAACTAATTCTTAATACTATTTTATATTGTATTTTTATTATAGTATAACCCTAAAATTAGGTTTTTCTTTAATTTTAACAAAACAAAGAGGAAAATTCAATTCAATTTTAGTACCTAATTTCCTTAAAAAATTATATTTTTTGAGGAAAAATATTCAAAAATTAGGGTTTTAGTATATAAGTTTCCTATTTTTTTAACTTATATTGGAAAGTATGTTTTATGAAGTGAAGAATGTTTTATTTAGAAACAAAAAGAAGAATTTAAGAAGGGGTTAATTCTGTCGAACAACAAACCTCTGTATTTTTAGAACAAAAAAATGGTTTAACAAAATAAAAAGTAATTAATTAAGTATTAATAGAATTTTCATCTATTCTTCCTAGCTCAGGGGAGACTAATCCCATCCCTGAGCTTATTATTAAAAAAGAGTAATCTCTTTGTTAAACCTATTCTTTATGTTTTTCTTGCAAAATGAGGAAAGCACTTCTTTGTTTTATTTCTTCTTATTAAGGTTTTTCAAACTTCTTCTGCTTATTTCTTCTTTTTAACCTTTTGTTTATTTTCTGCCTTAATTTTCAGGAATTTCATTTTTCTTATTTTATGAATGGGAGAAGGAATCATTTTATTACTACTGTATTACTTTGACTAATCTTCTTTTTAGTCTTACTTTGACTAATCTTCTTTTAGTCATACCCACACTTCAGTATATTCTTATATTACATCCACGTAATATTCTACTGTATTCTCTTGCTGCACCCTTTGCAGCATTCCCTAATACATTCCTAATTCAAAGGCACCGTCATAACCAGATAATAACTGGGAGAGTCGAAGTATGAATTTGTACTAGGGTTTATGTGTGGTGTTTCAGACGTGCCACCTTCGATCTGAACAAAAAAATGGTTTAACAAAAATGAAAAAAAATTATGTTGTTAAATAAAATAATATTTCAAAAAATTCTAATTGAACAAACTATTTGTTTCAATTTTATTGATTAAATATTTATGAAAATATTCCTATCCTAGATATTCCTTCAATACATCATTTCAACTAAAGATTAAAAATAAAGAAAAAAGAAGAAGAGATAAGCAAAGAAAAGAGAAAAAAAGGATTTTGTTATTACAAACTAGAAAAACAAAAACGAAAAAACAAAATGGAGTGTTTCATTTGTCGTTTGTTATTTAGAGGAAAAGAGGAAAAGACAGAAGAAAGTGGTATTAATTAACATTCATCATGTAGATAGAAATATGCATGGAGCAGTAGACCTTCCGTGTCATCACACGTGTTTGTTGATATAAGTGAGAAGAAGAGAAGAATAAATAGAGTAGTTTGTAGTGAATGTATCAGACGATGGTTGAGTGTGAAAGAAATCTGTCCAATATGCAAAAGACCAACAAAACAACAAGAAATTAAAGCAAATATTGAAGTTCAAGAGAGAATCACAAAGAAGCGAAGGGGAGAAGAAAAGACAATAGAAAGAATAGGAAGTAGACAATACAATTTTATGAAAGAAAAAAAAATACGAGCAGAAATTAAAGAGTTTGGATTAGAAATTAAAGGAACTAAAGCAGACTTAATTAAATACCATAAAGAGTATTGTTTAAGAGTTAATAGTGAAAGTGATGCAATAGACCCAATTCCAATTGAACAAATTCGAGCAGAAATTAATGAAAGTTATCAACACACTAAAAAAGAAAAACAGAAAGCAAAGAAAAGAGAAGTTAAAAATACAGAAAGAGATAAAACACTTCTTAAATGGATGATTAAAGATATTCTTCAAAGGAAGAAACTTTCAAATATTCATAATTAATCTTTTTTTTTCATTCTTATTTTTCTCTTTGTGAATAAAGAAGATGAAATTAAGCTACAAAATAAGAATTTTAATCCCCATTTATTTTTATCAAAAAGAATAGAATTTGTATTGTTTTAATGTATTACAATCTTATAAATGAGTGAGTCATTCGTGTTAAATGAATTGTTCAAAAAGTAAAAGTATAGAAACAAACAACAAAAATTGGTTGGACAATGGTTATACAAAAAAAGGTTTTACCAATAAATAGTGTTTTATATAAAAAGGATAGTAAAACAAAAGGTGTTATATCTCTTCACAGATTAGAGATTCCAGAGTAGATTGTTTTATGTTTAAAAGAAGTTCAAAATTAATGGTTTGGTATTACTCTTTTCTATTCATATTTTTTATTTTATTTACTTGATGATATATTTTATTGAGTGTATGACATTGACTAGTAAATTATGTAAACCCATTAACATATTTAATATTTTTAAGTTTAATGGAAGTTATAAAAAATGAAGCTATTTTTCTTCTTAGTGAAAAGAAGAAATAACTACTAATAAAAAGAGATAATGTCACAGTCATAAACTTAAGTATAACAGTAAATAAAAGGGATGTAATATTATAAATTAATTGAGTAGAAGAAATAAAAACTTCAATAGAAATAATCAAAAATTAAAAAAGAAAAAAGAAAATCTTAAAAAATTAACAAATACAGAAAGATAATGGAATCAACACTTTATCTTACAGAATTTCAAGACGTACGAACAGTAATGAAACCACTCTCTGCACCACAAACTACTTCTGATTATCAAACTCTTACACAGTCATTACAAGATAATGATCGTTTGAATGAACAATTTTTACCAATCCAACTTGGACCTTCTTTTGCAGAAAGGATCCAACTTGAAAAGGCTATATTTTCATATGTTTGTTAAATGGTATATATATATTTTTTTAATATTAAATTCTTATTTGTTATAGCCAAATAGACTTCCAGGTTTAGAGACAGCAAGTATTGCTAAAGATATTGTAAATGGTACTGATGATGATATGACACTTGCTGATGATTTTCCAACTGTTTCATATGTTTTACCAACATTCAGTGTTCATGAACAAGTTGAACAACTTTATCTTTAATTCATTACTTTCTTAAATATCATTTTTCTATTTGATGACTTATAACAAAAGTAACACTATTTTTAGGAATAAAGAACTACAAAGTTCACTTCGATGTTCCATCGTTTCTTGCATCAAAACTTTAGAAATAATAAGCTCATTCAAAAAGGAACACAATTTGTTAACAAAAGAATTATTAGTACTGAAAATGATTGGTATGATTCATCTGGTTGGTTTGAAGAAGCAATATTTTTTCAACAAGGAACAAAATTTTTATTATTTCGAAATGGTTCTATTCAAACGTATGAATGCCAAGAAAGAGGAATCATAACGAAGTGTGTTATAACAGATGATAATATAATATGTATATTACATGGAAGTATTGAGTTTAAAGGGAGTATTAATGGGATATGTGAAGGGTGTTATTCTGGAGTTGATACAGATGGGATTACTATATTTGTTTGTAATTCGAAAGGAGTATTCTCTTTAAATAGAATAGATTTTAGTTTTAAATGTATTAGACATGGAAATTATCTTTTTATTAAAATAGATAGACATAGAAAAAAGCTTTATTGTGTAAAGCTTCGTACTATTGATATTTTTAATATTGAAATAGGAACTCCTCAATTTATTAAAAGTATTAATTTAGATAAAGATATTGTTGGTCTTGAAATAGCAGAATTCCCTCTTTTATTTGGAGTTAGTTTAATTGATGGTGAGAGAATTATTTATTCCCATTATAATCAAAGTGAATCAATTCATTTGTATCAAATGATAAATGAACCAATAAGGTCATGGTGTTTTGGATGGTATTCATTTCAATGTTCAATTTCAGAAAATAATTCTTATCAAATAGCCTTTGGTAGAATGATAAAAACATCATTACAAAATATTGAAGAAATACAAATTTTATGTAATACAAATAAACCATTAGATGTTCAATGTATTATAAAGAAAGGATTTATTCAAAATGATGTTATATTTAAAGTACTTACAAAGAATGAAATTCAAGAATATTCCTGGAGTTGTCCATCATATGATATTCCATTTGAATATTATAATACTTTAATTTTAACAAAACAACCAAGTCCTTCTGAAATTATTCAACTTTTTAATACACTGTCATTTCCAAACGAAGCAGCTTTAATTATTACCCTTCATATTATTCCATGTATTTGTTTATCATTAAGTGAAATTGTAAAAACTTCATTTAATGAATTACAACAAATAGAAATTACAATTACATCAATTATAAAAGCATTAAAATTATTATTTCCACCTTCTTTTAACAAAGACCAAACTGATAAAGAAAAAGCGTTTTGGGAAGAGAGATATGATTATTTCATTCTGTTAGACAAAATTCAAAAATCTATTTGTTTACTCAAAATTTACTCAGGAATGAAGACAAGTATTTTATTACCTCAATCATTTCAATACATTTCATTGGAACAACTAATTGGGACAGACAACTGTATTAACGAAGTTCAACAATTTAATAATGAAATTGTTCATTCTACAAAAAATTATTCATTACTTAGTTTATTCAATAATTGTGGTGAATTATTTTCATTGTATGAATGTGTTAAAGAGGAAGTAATAATTAACTTAAAGGATAATGTGTCTTTACCTTATTTTTTAAATTTAATGAAAACAAGTTTCAGTGTTGCAAGGATAGTAGTTGATGTACTGTTAGAACAAAGTGAATATGATTTATGTAATAAATTAGTTGTAAGACTAGAATCAACTCAATTAACTGAATATCATGAAATAAGAACAAATGAATATTTGAAAAGTCAAAACTCATTATCAAATGATGATATGATTGAATCAAAACTTTTAAAGATTGAGATGGTTGATTCTTCTTTAACTCTACAAGAAAGAGAAAAAGAAGTTTTTAATATCCTTTGTGATTTAGCAATGGAAAAACAATCTTCTTATATTGAAAAACTTAAAGGAAGAGTTGTGTTGGTAGGTGAAAGAATTTCTCTTCAAAAAAAATTAATAGTTGAAGGTTATTTACCAGAAAGTTCTGAGTCAATCCTTCTTCCAATGTATCAACTCCAATCAATAAAAAAATAAAATAAAAGGCATCAAAATTTCTCACAAATGTTTTTATGATAAGCATGTATTTTAACTGTGAATTTTTTTTTCTTTTTGAAATTACCAAACGAGATAGAATATTACAAAAAAAAAACAAAACAACAAAAACCAAAAATAGATGCTCAGTTGATGTAATTCTATAGTTTTTAGTATTGATTATTTAATAGAAATATTCTTTAAACAATTATTTCTTTCTATTTTACTTGAATAAAAAAATTGATAAATCAGAATGAAGTTATTTTTCTTTATTATTATAATAGTTTATTAAATTTACTGATTAAACCTTCATTTAATATTAAAGAGTGAATAAATAAACAACAAATAATATAAAAGAAAGACATTAAAATATGATTTAGTAACACAAAACATTCACAAATATTTAAAATAAATATTTAAAACAATGATAAATCATAAGAATGTATTTGTATGATATAATAAAAGTGTAAAAAACAAAAAAGTAGTGTTTAATCTTAAGTTTTATAAAAGAAATAATTGTTCATTATAATGAAGAATAAAAAATGTATTAATTATATATGATAAACATTTTTAATATACAATCATTTTTATAAACAAGAATCATATTGTAAGAAAACAATAAATGAATTAAAATGAAACTAATTAGAAACAAACTAAAAAAGATGACAAGAACTAAAAATTAAATTCATTGATAAAATAAATTAAAAAACAAATTACTAAACTGAGACTAATACCATTTTATTCCACGGAAATGAAATTTATAACTAGCTATGAGAGAAAGTAAAGGAGAAAATAAGGATTAAACAAACCAGAAATACATTCTATTAATACGTACTTATGTATTTTTGATTCAATTCAAAAATAATAAAAAATGTTATAATCTATATAAAATAAATTGGAAAAAAATTCATTCAAGTGATAATTACCCCTCAATTCCTTTTTTTTCTTTCTTTCTTATATAATTTTATTTTCAACTGATAATTTTAATATGAAAATTAGGAAGAAATGATTGCATGGCAAACTACTTCACTTTTTTTCATTAAATTTGTTATCATAATTATTGAATTAACAACTTCAAATTAGTTTGGTATTTAAATTTGGTTAAATATTATTAGAAAAAAAAATGATTTACTTGAAGAAAAAGTGTAATAAAAAAATTAAACAACGGATTTGAAGAAGAAATTTATGTTCTATTTAACGCTTTTTGTTTTTTTTTTAAATATTTCTAAACAAGGAGATGAGTTTCAATATAAATTTTATGATGTTTAGATTCCTTTAATTAGCGTCAAACGTTTTTACATATAGCTTATTCTAATTAACCAAACAAAAATATTAAACAAGTTAATAGCACTTTTTTTTCTTTTTTTCTTACTTCAGACTTGCTGAAATATAATCTAATTGAAATTTACTTCCTTTTAAATAACCAACTTTTTTTTATTAACTGATAGTTTTATTTTTCTTTTGTAATTAATTAAATTCACTTGGTTATTTGATTATTATTATTTAAATAAAAATAAGTTATTATGATGTTTAAACATTATAATTGAATAATTATTGAAACAGAATATCTCTTTATATTATTATATTTTAAAATTCTCTTTTAATAAGTTTATTTTCTTCTCTTTATAAAACATATTACATTCATCAAATATGAAACTTAATTAATAACAACATTTCTTTGATGATTTTTTTCACAAAAAAACTATCAAAATAAAAAAAGTTAAAAAGGAATAATTTTACAGGTAGGAAAAACAAATAAGCAAAGTAATTTCATTTTTTTTTTTTTGAAATTAAATTGAAGATATTTATTGTTTAAATAAAAAGGAATAAAATAGCCAATTTCTTATTGAATATTCCAAAATAAAAATAGCTTTTCACAAAATAGGTTAAAAACTATTTGTCCGTTCGAACTAATTTGACTAGTTATTAATGTCTGAATCAATTAACAAATATTCTAAAATCTCAACAAGTGGAAGTAAACTACCAAGGGCATTTGCTGGGTCTTCACAAAATCATTCACTTACAATGGAATCAATATCTTCCTTATCACCAAGATCTTCTATAAGATTTGCTTCACTAAATCTAACATCAAAAAAATCTGCTGAAGAGACACTAAGAGAATTATTATTCAGAGACAACTCCATTTTATTAAAGTCATATTGTGATAGTGTTTGTTTTCTTTTTTAAACTTACAACGTTTATTTCAATATTAATTATGCTTCTTAGTTATTAAAAAAAGACCCTCAAACAAATCAAATATTTACCCTCATTCTCTTTTATTCTTCACGTGGTAAAATTACTCAATTATTATGTCAAGTTGGAAGACGTGAAATCAAAGAAGCTAAGGCAGGTACTCCTTTGTTTAGAGGAAATACTCCATTTATTCGGTTGTATAGTTATTATCTCTTCTTTTATTGTAGTGATTTTATGAATAAAACAACTTCAGAAGTAATGAATGAAACAGGAATAAATAAATTAAATCCAGATGAATATGATGATGAGACATGGATAGAAAAATTCATTAAGTATTATTCACTTTTAATAGTGCAAAATGCCAATTGCATTCCATGTCATCAAAGAAAGGTAATCAAAAGTCTTCTTTCTTCTCCATCAGTTATAGATGATATAACAAAAAAGAAACAAATATTTTCTACGTTAATGTTCCTTCGTTATCTTTTTGTCCCTTTCTTAAAACATCCATATATTCTTAAATCACTTCAAAAATGTGTTTCAGAATGGATTAGAGAAGGTGAGGACAAAGATAAAAAACAAGGAAATCCAACAGATGTTTTTAATGAATTAAAATTGAGTTTAGATTATCTTTATGATAATGTAGTAAATTCTCCTGTTGGTTTTGAAGTTGGAATGATAAACCTAAAACAACAAGAACAGTCTTTAAATGAATTAATGGATATACTTAAAGACAATTTATTTACACTTAGTTCTGATTATAATGGTGATTTTCAAGAGATATTTAATTTAGTTAAAGGAAAACAAGAAGTAGATACTTCAACTAATATGGATTTTGCTACTGATGAATTAAAACATTGGACTGGAAGTAAATTAGAGATAGCTTCACAACTAAATTGTGAATTAAAATTTAAAATAACAGAATTAACAAGAGAGAATGAACGTATTAAACACAGGATTTCATTTATTAACAACTATTTTTTATAATTTAATCGTTTTTATGTATTTATTTATATTTCTTTCTTTTCTCTAATAACAGAGAGAATATGTTGTGATGAGTTTACCAAGAATTTTATTACGATAATGTCTCAATAGAATAAATATAAGTCAATAACATTAATTAATATCTTTTTTTGTTATTCAATGTTTTTTATTTTAATTTTTGTTATTTATAAAATATTAATATTTAATTTTGGTTATTTAATAGAAAAAAATTTGTGTGAATTATTTTTTGTATTTAAGTATAAGTTAGTATGAAACTGAGACATAAAGAAAAAGAAAAAGGTAAGCAAAAAACAAAAAATAAGGATATAAAACATCATTAACAAAATATAAATTTTTTCAATTAATAAAGAAAAATTAAAAAATACTAATAAAAAAAGTTGAATTTTTTTTGAAAACCATAAAAAACGAAAATTGATGTTAAAATAAGAGTTTCATCGAATTTCGAATTGAAAAGGATAAAAAACTGAAAAAAGTAAATTGTGGGTGTTAAGATGAATAGAATAGTTCATCCACTTGAGAAAGTATTTTTAAAAACAATTATACAATATTTTACTGATTGTTCAACAATTCTGAAGTTCGTTTTTATTAATAAAAAATGTGGAGAAGTACCTAAAATGGTAAAAAAGAATCCATTCTTTTTAAAAAAAGTAGAAAGAGATTGTAATAGTTGTGTTAAATTTATAAGAGAATTTAAATTATTTCCATATATAGATGTATTAACATTAAATTGTAGTTATTTTAGAACATTTAAAACACATCAAATTATGGAACAAGTTAAATATATTCATATTAATGAAATACTAATAAAAGATATAAATTTTCTTAATGGGTGTGAAAGTAAAATACAAGAACTTGGCATTATTATTGAAAATGAAACACTTAATTTAAAAGAATTTATTAATCTTCAGAAATTATTTATTAATATTAAAGGAATAATAACAATATCTTCTGTATTACCAAATAAAAAACAAAAATTAGAATTAATGAAACTTGATTTTATGAATAACAATTTACCTTCTAATATTTCAAATGAACTTAAAGAATATTCTCTAATTAATAAAATTATTATTACAACAAATACTAAACCAATAGAAAATAATAATAATAATAAAATAAATTTCTTTTATGATGGATGGATTGAAAAATATGAAACGGATTTTATTTGTAAAAAAATAAGATTTTTATTGAAAAGAAATGAAGAAGGATGTGATTTAAGTGAATTAAAGAAAGTAATGAAAAAGTATTATCCATATGAAATAAAATTAAATATGAAAGATACATTTAATATTAATTGGAAATACGATTTAAATGAATTAAGAATGTGTAAAACATATGAAGAATATTTTTATAAACGTCATAAAGGAGATCATGACTTTCAAGATTGTATTGATGAAGGATATTCAGTTAGTGAAGAATATGAAAAAGAGAAACAAATGAAATTAAAAAAAATTGATGATGAATTTAATGTAGAAGAATTAGTAAAAGAAGAAATAAATGAATATGAAGATAAAAAATTTAAAGAAGAAACAATAAAAAGAAGAGAAAAGAAAAAAGAAGAAGCAGAAAAAAGAAGAAAATATTTTCCAATAATTGTTAAAACAACAGACATTGATTTATCAGAATATACACAATTAAAAAATATAGAAACAAAAAGTGATATTATTGGAATTAAAGCACCTGAAAATTATAAAGATGGAATGTATTTAAATTTTAATAATTCTAATTCTCATTTAAGTAAGAGAGATGAACAAAAAGTATTTTGTTCAATTAGAAGAAATATGGATTTTTCTAAAGAAAGTTTTATTAATGCAAAAATGATTAAATGTAAATTACTTCAAAAAACATTATTTCCTTCAACTCTTAAAAGACTTACTTTAGAAGATTGTGAAGTTGCAACTTATAAAAATGGAAGTTATTTCCAATTACCTAAATGTGTGACATCTTTAACACTTAAAGGAAATATTGATCAACGTGCATTACATATTGAACGTATTCCATTAATTGAATTACAACTCTTGGAAACTCCTTTTGTAGAAATTAATCCATTTCCACAAACATTAACAAAAATTAAATTAATGGATATTAATTCTTCTAGACTAATGAACTTTAAAAATTGTACATTAACTTCATTAGAATTAGTGTCATGTGTTAAAGCTGGTTTTGTATTACCTAATCTAAGATTGTTTAGAGGAGATAATTCAAATATTTATATTAAAAATATTGACTCAATTAAAGTAAGAAGATGTGAATTATTCAGATGTTTTGTTAATGACCAAGACAAACTTATTTGTGATCATCTTTTTAGTTTTGGAGATATTTGCGATAATCATAACAATCCTTTCTTTGAAACTTATTTTGAAGAATTACCAATTTCTAAATCTGTTTCTTCTTTAAATAAATCACCACAACTAAATTCATCAACATTATCATTGTCTACTCTCTCTTCTTCACCTCCTAATACCCAAATTCAACCTCACCAACCAAAAATAACACCTACAAACCCATTCTCAAGAAGTGCTATTGATGATTCTTCTTTTTCTATTTTTAATGTTAGAAATGAATTAACTTCTTATCAATTACCTCCTCCAACAAATTCTAATTATTATTCCCCATTTACACCTTCTTCATTGAATTATCAGGGAACTTATCAACATTACCATTCAACTTATTCTCCTTCTATTCCACCAAAATAATAAATTTTTGTGTTATAATGGATATCTTTTAAATGATTGTGTTTTTGATTAAATCTCTTTCTTTTAACTTCTTTTGTTATTTTTCTTATTTGTTTAATGACTTGAAGACGATATATCATAAACACCAGACACAAACATTAATAAAAATTCAAATATTGAATTATCAAATAATATATGATTATTATGATGTAATTTAATAAGAAATGAATTGGGTAATAATGAAAGGAATGAAGTAAGATAGTATGAAAGAATAATTAACAAAAGAAAATGATATAAATGATGAAGTTAATAATAAATGAAATTATACATAATAATATAGTTGTAATGAAATATTTATTCATTATAAAATAAGAAAATAAAGAAATGATATTCATTAAAATTAAAAGTGAAAGTCAAAGAAGAGGATAAAGAAGAAGAAATAAACAGAAAGAAGAATGAAAAGACAATAAAATAAATTATTCACAAAACATGTAAAAATATTTAAATAATAAGTACAATAATGAAAATTACCAAAATTAATAATGTATAATGTGATTAATACTTATTCATCAATAAATAAATGAGATTTTTATTAACACTTAATGATACTATTTTTTTTTACAAATTTTAATGCTTTTGTTGGTGTTGAATATAAAAATACATTTTTTCGTTATTCATAAATCAATTTTGTTATTTTAAGTTTGTTTAATAACATCTTTAAAAACAAATTATTGAAGTTAAAAGGGATGAACTGTTATATAACATCACTGATAATTTCTTTTGTTCTTATACTTATTTATTTCATTCTTCGAAGAATAAGAAAACCAAAATGCATGAGAGTTACAGTGTTAGTTCTTGGGGATATTGGAAGATCTCCACGAATGGAATTTCATTCAATTGAACTTGCTAAAATATGTCCTGTTTCTATTGTTTGTTATGAAGAAACACAACCACTTTCTTCTATTACTGAAAACCAAAATATTGTGCGTTATCCTCTTCATATTTTACCACCTTTAAAATCAATTCCATTAAGAACGATTGTATGGATATTATTTTATGCACCACTTAAATTCTTTTATTTGGCTATTCAATTACTTTATCTTCTTTTATTCAAACTACCAAATTATAGTCATATTCTAATTCAAAACCCACCTTCATTACCATCATTCATCATTGCTGCTTTTGTTAAATTCATTACTGGATGTACTGTTATAGTTGATTGGCATAATACTGCTTATTCCATTGTAATGAATGTTCATCATTTAAAAGAAACTAATCCGTTAATTGTTATGCTAAAACATTATGAATTACTTCTTCCATTATATTTTGATTATCATTTTACAGTGACAAAAGCAATGAAAGAATTTCTTGTTCAACATAACTTCAAACATGAAAAAATTACTGTTCTTTATGATAAACCATTTATTAATATTAATTCAACACAGTCACAAAAAGTAGAATTATTTTCTCGTTTAAAAAGTACTTTTCCAACATATTCAATTCCATTTATTGATTCATTAATTCAAGATGATGAGAAAATTGTATGTGGAGTAAGTTCAACAAGTTGGACACCAGATGAGGATTTTGGTGTTTTATTTGATGCATTACTAAGTTATGAAAAAAGTGAATTAAATCTTCCTAAGTTAATTGTTTTTATTACTGGAAAAGGACCATTGAGAGAATTTTATGAGAAAAGAATAGAAGAAGAAAAAATGAAGAGAGTATGTGTTATTCCCATTTGGCTTTCACATGAAGATTATCCTTATTTATTATCAAGTTGTGATTTTGGAGTATCTTTACATCAAAGTTCTTCTCAACTTGATTTACCAATGAAAGTTCTCGATATGTTTGGATGTTCATTACCTGTATTAGCAAGAGGATATCAATGTTTAAAAGATGAGTTAGTTGTTGAAGGTATTTATGGATATTGTTTTGATACCTCTGAACAATTAGCTGAATTAATGATAAATATTCTATCTGATGATAAGAAATCAGCAATGTTCTTTGTTTCAATGAAACAACGTTTGTTTATTGTTATTTATTTCAGTTTGTTATAAGTCAATTGAAGTTACTCAATAATAGATGTCATTGAAAATACAAAAGTTACTTGGAGTCAGAATTGGAAGAATGTTGTTCGTCCACTTTTTCTAGCTGAACAAGAGAAGAAAATACAATAATTGAGATTCATTCTTTACCACTTTTATTTTTTTATTCTTCTTTCAACAATGTATTGAGAATAACATATTTTTTAACAAAAGAAAAAATAAAAATGTTTTTTTTTTAAAGAAGTTTTTAGAATATGAGTTGAGGGCAAAAAATCTATTTATAAAAAGAGTAAAGAGTAAAACTTCAATATTCATGTTTGACTATTATTTAAACCCCTACAAAATCTACAACTCTCAATCTTAATTCTTCAGAAGAATAATAAAAAAGAAATAAACAACTTAATGCTCCCACAAACAATTAAAACTACTTTTTCTGAGCTAAAAAATCAACATTCTAATGCTCTTATGAACCAAATGAAATACAAATCAGAAGAGTCTCAAACTAAACTTATTAGTTTCTTAATGTATGTGTTGTGTAGTTTAGGTTATACCTTTGTGGTGAGAAAACCAACCAAAGTAAATTGCCAACGCATGAGTATTATTCCAATTTGTGAAATAAGAGACGTTTTTGGTAATGTTGTTTTTAATGAAAACCTTTTGAAAGAAGATGAAATTATGAAACTTGTTTGTCAAGTAAAAAAAGAAAATTTACATCAAAGAATAAAATCAAAATACAGTAGAGTCGTTTGTGCTAATTTTATGACTCAAACTATTGACCAATTCCCAAATACTTCTTTCATTTTTGGAATGTCAAAAAAGACTTGTGAAATAGAAACTCAATGTGGAAATATCCACCTTCCTGCTTTCCCAAAAATTCAAGCAGTCACTATAAACAACTTTTTGTATGATAAAAATGCTATGGAGAATATTGGTTCTCAGTTTTACAAATCATTGATTGACCAATCTAAAGATTTAAAGAAACTCGAACAATTCGTTGTTTCTCCATTGGTTAATGCTGTATGAGACATATTTAATTCAATTCTTATTGTAAAGTTGGTGTCTCTTTATCAAAGGATGTACCTGATATAATAAGGAAGAGTTTTATTACTTTCACAAATACGTCATACCTTTATAACTAAATATCAGTAATAATATCTTCTGAATAACATTACTAATCAAATCAGCACAGTGAAAACTGAAAAGAAGATGAAGAAAGTGATAATCAGATTATATAAACATCGAGTGATCTACCAAATAACATCAATAAAATAATGAAAGCATTACTTGTTATATTATGTATGTATTTAGTTTCATCACTTGAATTGGTAGATGGTGAATGTAAAGGAAGACATGGATATTTCTGCTACACAGACAATGATAAGAAGAAGAATTATTATCTTTGTAACAAAGGAGTTCAAATGGGATGTGTTAGAACTTGTCCAAATGAAGATGTTTGTACTGGTAGAGGTGAGTTTGAAATAACAAAAGACAAGATTTGTGTTGCACTTAATGAGTCACACTGGGAGGTTGACCCATTACCAACTCCTACACCAAATAAATATCCAGTCAATTGTACTGAAGTGAAAGAAGGATATTATTGCTATGAAGAAGAGTCAAAAAATACTGAATATTATTGGTGTGTTAACAATGTTGGCTATGAAATGAAATGTCCTAATGGAACAACATGTCATACAAAAGACATTGGTTATAACAATCCATGTTATTAACTCATCATAGTCTAATTGATTATTGATGCATACTTTTATGTTTATTATTTATCATCTCTAAACAACGAGCAATGTAATCAAATAACAGACATAACTTGACTCATTATAATAAGTACAACATAATTTATTACTAGTTTATTCATCAACTATCAAACATAAATTATTTCTTCATTATTATCTTTTGTTCTTTAATAAAATAGAATATTTTTTAAATTCATATTAAGAATTATATTAATATTACTGGATAACACAATTTCATTCGATTTTATAACGTTTGATGAATGTGAAATAAAGCAAGTTATGTTTTTCTTTGTTTCATTGCACTAAATTCATTTAAATCAACTATAATATTCTTTGGGTTTGTTTTGAATGACTCACCTTTTTATTTTGACAGAATTTCATAAGAAATGGTAATTAGTTATTGTTATTTTGTATTTGTTGTTAATTATTACTATTCTGTTAATTGTATTTATTGAATTGATATTCTTCCTTTTATCATTCCATTTAATATTAATTGTATTTATTTTATTTTATTTTAGTTTTGATTTTGTAGTTTATTGACTGTCATTAATATTTAATAAGATAAATTTAAAGCAGTGTTATTTAATTACTCATTTATTTTGAGTGTTTGATAATCATTCATTCTCATTCCTTCATTTCATCATTTTCATTTTTGCTGTTAATTATGTTATTATTAGTTTATATAAATCCACTTTGATCCACGTATACATGAATACATGAATAAGAAAGTGTGAATAACAGCCAACACATCAATAAGCCAACACATCAACCATACTGAGTATTTAAAGGAACTTGAAGAAGTAATTAGCATTTAGAAATAAGGTATGGATCCAAACAAATGGACAGATGCAACAGTTCAAATGTTCAAAGAATCACAAGAAAAAGCATTTGAAAGAAAGAATGCATATATCATGCCAATTCACATGATGAATGCAATTGTTGAAGAAGAGTCGAATATTATTATCCGAATAGTCGAGATGATGGGAGGTGATGTTAGTAAAATGAAGAAAGAAATACAAGAAGGAATGAATAAGATTGCAGTTCAAAATCCACCACCAGTAGAAATTGGACTTCATCCAACAACACAACAAGTGATAAGACGAGCAATAGAGAAACAAAAGACAATGGGAGATACATATCTTGCAGTTGATGTGATAGTAATGTCATTGATGGAAGAGAAAGAAATTAGTACGATAGTAGGAAATAGTGGAATTAATGTTCTGGAATTTAACAAAAAGATAATGGAAATGAGAAAAGGACAAAGTGTAGAAACAAAAGAAGCAGAGAGTCAATATGAAGCATTGAAGAAATATGGAAATGATTTAACGGCACAAGCAGAAAGTGGGAAGATGGATCCCATCATTGGAAGAGATGAAGAAATTAAACGAGTTATTCGTATTTTATCAAGACGAACGAAAAATAATCCAGTCTTAATAGGAGAGCCAGGAGTTGGTAAAACAGCAGTAGTTGAAGGACTTGCACAAAGAATTGTTAAAGGGGATGTTCCAAGTAATTTGCAATGTCGAGTTATTGGATTAGATATGGGAGCATTAATAGCAGGAGCACAATATAGAGGACAATTTGAAGAAAGATTAAAAGCAGTAATAAAAGAAGTTAAAGAAAGTAAAATACCTATTATATTGTTTATAGATGAAATTCACACAGTATTAGGAGCTGGAGCAACAGGAGAAGGAGCAATGGATGCAGCTAATATTTTAAAACCAATGTTATCAAGAGGAGAATTACGATGTATTGGAGCAACAACGTTAGAGGAATATAGAAAATATGTTGAAAAAGATCCAGCATTTGAAAGACGATTCCAACAAGTTTATGTAAGTGAACCAAGTGTAGAAGATACATTATATATTCTTCGAGGAATAAGAGAGAAATATGAAAATCATTATGGATTAACAATTACGGATTCAGCATTAGTTTCAGCAGCAACATTAAGTAAAAGATACATCAATGGAAGATTTCTTCCTGACAAGGCAATTGATTTAGTTGATGAAGCATGTGCTACATTATTTACACAAAAGAATTCACAACCAGAAGAAATAGATAGATTAGAAAGAAGAGAAACACAAATAAATGTGGAGAAAATAGCATTAGAAAGAGAAGTTAAAGAAACGGATGAAGAACATAAAAAAGTTATTGAAGAAAGACTTAAAGAAATTGAAAAAGAAATGAGTGAAAATAAAGAGAAATTAACAAAGTTACGAATTAATTATGAGAAAGAAAAAGGAGGAAGTGAAGAAATGAAAGAACTTGCAACAAAAATAGAAAGTATGAAACATAAAGCAGAAAGTACTAAAGATTTAGAAGTAGCAGCTGATTTGAAATATTATGCAATACCAGAAGCAGAAAAGAGATTGGCAGAATTAAAGAAACAAAATAAAGAAACAACAATGATATCATTACAAGTCACAGCAACACAAATAGAAGAAGTTGTGAGTAGATGGACAGGAATTCCAGTTACTAAAATGAATCAAAGTGAGAAAGCAAGATTACTGAACTTAGAAAGTGAAATACATAAACGAGTAATAGGACAAGATGAAGCAGTGACAGCAGTTAGTGATGCAATCATTAGAAGTAGAGGAGGATTAGGAAATGAAAAACGACCAATAGGAAGTTTTATGTTTTTAGGACCAAGTGGAGTAGGTAAAACAGAATTAGCAAAAGCATTAGCAGCTGAATTGTTTGATTCAGAGGAAAATATAGTTAGAATAGATATGAGTGAATATATGGAAAGTCATAGTGTGTCGAGACTGATAGGAGCACCACCAGGATATGTTGGATATGAAGAAGGAGGACAATTAACAGAAGCAATTCGTCGTAGACCATATAGTGTAATATTATTTGATGAAATTGAAAAAGCACATCCACAAGTATTTAATGTGTTATTACAATTATTGGATGAAGGAAGATTAACAGATGGAAGAGGAAGAACAGTTGATTTTAAGAATACGGTTGTGATTATGACATCGAATTTAGGAAGTGAAATAATAATGAAAGGAGTAGAAACAACAGGACAAGTTGATGAACAAGTTAAAGAACAAGTCATGGAAATAGTGAAGAAGTCGTTTAAACCAGAGTTTCTCAATCGAATGGATGATATTATAGTATTTTCACCACTTTCAGAGAAAGAATTGAAAGAAATAGTTAAATTACAAATGGGAGAAGTGATTAAAGTCATTAAAAAGAGATATCCAGGAAGTGAAGTTGAAATGACGGAAGCAGCAATAGAAGGAATCATTAAAGCAGGATATTCAATAGCATATGGAGCAAGACCAATGCGAAGATATATTGAAAAGACAGTAGTTACAGAAATAACGAAGTCAATAATAGGAGGAATGATGAAAGAGAAGAGTAAAATTAAGATAGGATATGAAGATGGTAAGATTGAAGTTAAAATAACTGATAACTAAAAAGGATAATAATATAATTGAATGTATTTTATAAAAGAAAGAGGTTGAAAGAAAAAGGAAGAATAATATAAAAGACAATCAATTGAATAATAATGTTTAATTTTAATGTGAATAATATTTTATTATTTGTTATTATTTGTCTGTTAATTCTTTCTCATTTTGTTTATTTTCATCCAATAAACTGGTGTTTTAAGTCAAAATTAAAATAAATGAATTATTAATCGTTGTAAATTCATATACAACTGATAAATGAATAAAAAATAAATAAAAAAAGAATGAAATTTGTCTTTATTTCTAAGATAAAAATTATGAGTGGTATTATTTGTTAAAATTATGATATATTTTCCATGATAAATTTTTGATACCTCAAATTCACAAAACATTCAAATTATAATAATTATAGAATTGTATGTTAATAATAAATATTTCATTTGATAATATAACTTTGACAGCACTGTTTGTTATGTTCAATATTGTATATATTAAACTAATTTAAAATAAAATGGTATTAATTAATAAATGTATTGTCTATCTCTTTCAGTTCAGTTAAAATGATAAAATAATCAAATAAAGTTGAAAAAAAGATGTTTGACATACTTTTTAAATAAACCATAACTTAAATTATATCAAAAATAATACTCCATTCTTCAACAGTAATAAACAAATAAAAATCAAAGAATTGATAGTATTTGAATCAAATCGAAATGATAAAATACTACTAATTGTCGATTATTATCAAACCAACTTATGTTAAATTCCTTTTAACACTGAAAATTCATATTTTTCACTTTTGAAGATAAATGTATTAAAAATATAAGTAATTAATATTCTTTATTATCATATTATAATAGAACTAATAACTAAATACATAAAAAGGAATAACATAGAAACATGTTGATGCAGTTTATTTAATGAAAATAATACTTCATGTTAAAGATATTAGTTCTGTTAAAGGTATTAAAGTAATTATTAAATAATTTGGAATTTCAATTAAACTATTGAAAGTTATATAAGTTTCATCAATCAAAAGTATTAATACTTTTTGTTCATTATTTAATATAACAGTGTATAATTGTAATCCAATAGGCGTTAATAATTTAGTACTAATGAAAGTTGAGAATATTAGAAAATAAAACTTTTTTTCTTTCATTCTTTTAAATTAACCTTTAACCGTAAAATTAGAAGTTAGTTTATAACATTTCAAAAATAGTCAAGAATTTATTCTCAATACATTCAAAAATTTAATTCTTTAATTTGCTTATCCAGTAATTCAATTTGATTATCGAGAGTATTAGAAACTCTTTATAAAAATATAAAATGACATTAAAGTAATTCTAATAAAAGATTCATAAAGAAATTTGATGAAATAAAAATAAATTTAATATTTACAAATCATTATGTATCAAAGAAAATTATAATTCAAAAATTCCTTTCTGAAGATGGAATTAAAATTCAAAGAAATGTACATTATTTTTATATTTTTTAGTCAAAGAATAAGAAAGATAAATATATCAAAAACTTTTAATGCATATTCATCAAAAGTAACTGTACCAAATATATGCTCTCTTGTTTGCTTTAGGATTCTTGTGCTGTTGTGTTTGGTGTTATGGGTGGTGCCAATATAGACACTCTACAAATAGCCAAGCCCGTATGTTTGCAGTCTTGTCAATGGTATTCTTCCTTGTTTCAACCCTCTTTATAGTCATAAGCATTGGATTTACTATTGTTATGATTACTATTAGTGTTGCAGCTGCAGCGACAACTGTTGATCCATACTAATGGATTACCTGGTTTTATCCTTTTCTGGTTTTTAATTAGAATCTATTTTGTGAAGAATCAAATAATCATAGTTTTAAAATAAATACGTTTTATATAACATAATTTGTATTTTTTGAAAGAAAATAAAGAATCAAATAATCAATGGAAGATGAAGAGTAATTGACTAAGATTTTTGAGTGGGAAAAGAAGGAAAAGTCTAATTTGTTCTAAGGGAATTTTCTTTTTCGATTTCTTCTTTAATGTCCAAAAAGAAAGAAAAGATAAAAACTAGAACTGAACCAGTTCGTACATGTCAACAGAGAAGGTAGTATTATCAAATACTAGACGAGATGCAATCTTCAAGCAACTAAAAAGCAAAAATGGAAATAACGTTTGTTTACTTTTTTCTTTCGTTTCAAATGTGTCATAACAATAAAAGTAAAACTCTTCTTCAAGCTTAAAATTCAAAAAAAAAAACAAATAAATAACATCTGAGTAGTATTGTTTTGAATGTGGAACTCCAAATCCTTCTTGGGCATCTGTTCCTTATGGAATTTTCATTTGTATTCAATGTAGTGGTAAGCATCGTGGACTTGGTGTTCATCTTTCATTTGTACGTTCAATTGATATGGATATATGGACAGATAAACAAATGAGCAATATGATTAATGGAGGAAATGATAAATTCAGGGCATACTTAAAGGCATGTAAAGTAAACATGAACGCACCATGGAATATGAGGTATGCTTTGCCACAATGTGAACGATATAAACAAATGTTAAAAGACATTGCTGATGGAAAAGCCTCTCCAAATTCAATGCAAGTCACTAAAACCGCACCAACAAGTCCACCAACAACTTCTTCACCAATTCAATCAAAACCTAATGTAATTCTTTCTGCACCAACAAAACCAGTTGTAACAAAAGTAAAGAAAAGTGCTCATCTTGCTGAAAAGAAAGGAAGTAGCACTTCTACGAGTGAGCCTAAAAAAGTTAAGATAGTTGAAAAAGCAAAAACTCCAAATACAACAACAATCTCAGATGATGAATGGGCAAATGCTGCTTTGTCAATCAATTCTAGTACAAGTTCACCATTTCTTAAACCAAAGAAAAGTCCAGTTGAAGAAGATGAAGACGAATGGGATACTTGGCAGTCACGACAACAAAAAGCTAAAACACCAACTCTTGCTACTGACAATTAAAGATGTGTAAGTGTAATTTGTTGATTCTTTTGAATAAAGAACAAACAATAAACAAGTACTTTTATTAATAATTTCATTTACTATAAATAAATAGTAAAGATAAAAAAAGAAAAAAGAGAAACTAAAAAAAAACAAATGAGACTTATTTTCATTGTATTTATCAGCATTTGTCTTGCAAATAAAACACTTGTTATTTTGGAGAGGAATGAAGACCAACAAAAATTTAGCCAATTTATTGAATTATTAAAGAAGAATGGAGATGAAGTTGAGATAATAAATAAAATGACATTGTTTCAATTATTTGAAAATGGAGAGAAAAAATACTCAAATGTTATATTATTAACACCTCATTACACATTTAAGAAAGTTTCAGTCAAAGAATTTATTCAATTTATTGATAATGGAGGAAATATGGTTATTACTTTAGGAAAGAAATACGAAGATGGATATAAACAACTTCTTTATTCATTAGATATGGAAGTAGATTCTAATGGTAGTAATGTCGTTGATGAGAAGCACACAGTTAAAATTGGAGAATTTGAAATGATTTTCTCTAACAATGTTCATAACAATCAAAATATCTTTAATCAACGCATTCAAAACATTTTGTTTAGTGGAATTGGGTTATATCTTCCACCATCTCCATTTACATCATCCCTTCTTAAAGCACAAGATTCTGCTTCAACATCACTCTTTCCAAATGTTTCATTTGCACAAGAAACAAATATCACGTTAGTAGCTTCACTTCAAGCAAGAAATAATGCACGTATTATTGTTTCTGGTTCTTCATTATTGTTTAGTAATATAGCATTTGATTCAGTTATTGAACATCCATCATTGAATCTTATTAAATCAGACAACAAAAAGTTTACAGAAAATATTATTGATTGGGTATTACAAAGACGTTGTGTTATTAGAATGAAAAATATTCATTGGGAAAAAATTAATGGAGTAAAAGAAGTTGATTATGATCATCAATTAGTTATTAATGATACTATTAAAGTTAATGTAGAACTAGAACAATTGAACCAAGGAAATTATGTACCATTTAATGTAGATGATTTACAAATAGAATTTAAGTTACTTGACCCTGTCATTGTCAAAAATTTCAAAAGAATAGATAATGGAAAGTATGAAGTTATTGTCCAAACTCCTGATAAATTTGGTGTATATACTATGATCATTAATTATAGAAGACCATTCTTATCTTACTTAGAATATAAAGAAACTATTCCTTTAAGAACTTTTAGATTGACTCAAGTTGATAGATTCTTAACTGGTGCATATCCATTCTATGCTGCTTGTGCATCTATGGCTGTTGGATTTATTGTATTCTCTTTCATCTATTTGAACCAAATAGAAAAGAAGGAAATAAAACAAGACTAAATTAATTTTTATTTTCTTTTCAATTAATTTGTTTTGAGATAGATAAATAGTACTGAGAGTCTTTAATAATAGCATTTTTATTAAATGGTACAACAGAATAAATAACACCCTAAAAAATATAACAACACCATTAAATAATAAAATATCATCTATACAATATTCATAAATTAAATTTCTTTTATGTATTATATTATAGTGTGTATTTAATATTTGAGTCTGAAACTTACTTCTATAAGAATGGAAAATTATATGGATTCTACAACTAACTAAAAACATCATTGTTTTATATTTTAGTCTATGACAATAATACTAAAACGTTACTTACTCTTTATATCTGTTTAACTTTTGATATTTACTGTAATCTATTAATCAAATTTAGATGATAAAAATAGAAATTCACTAATATTTGATTCTTCAACTCATTATATTATATCTAATACATATTTTAAAGAAATAAAATAGTAATAAACAAATAAAAGAATGATATAATATAAATTAACATAATAAATAATAACTAAATGATAATTTACTTTTAATTAATAAAATAATTGTCTCTAAATCAATATAATAATACAGTGAAGAATAAATGAATGAAGAGCACTTTGAAAATAACATATAAGAATATTAGTTAAAGAGAAAATGATTTAAAATACACAATAATGTACCAAATAGCAAATATAATGATACAAAATATATATGAAATGAATAAAATAAAAAGAATATGAAAAATAAAAGAAAAGAGAAAGAAAGAAAGAAAGAGAAAAAAAGAACTAAAAAAAGAAAAGTAAAGGAAAATGGGAGAAACAATTACTAATTTAGAAGAAGAGTTAAACGAAGTGCGGAAAGAACAAATGAAATATCAAAAGAACAGAATGAGAGGATATGGAGAAAAAGTAAGAAAACAAGGAATAAGGTATATAATAGGAGAAAAGATGAAAATAGGGATAATGGAAGAATTTATAGAAAACAAAAAAAGAACAGAAGATATAATAAGAAAGATGGAAATGATAGGGTGTAAAAAGAAAGAAGAAAAGAAAGAAGAAAAGAAAGAAGAAAAGAAAAAAATGAATAAAAATGCATTATTGATAGAGCAAGTGATTCAGACTACAGACATAGAAGAAATAAAAGATAAAGAAGAAATAAAAGATAAAGAAGAAATAAAAGATAAAGAAGAAATAAAAGATAAAGAAGAAATAGGAAAAGAATCAATTGAAATATCAGATGAGTTTTTACAAGAAATACTAGGGGAGAAAGAAGAAAGAGAACAACATAATACATATGAAAATATTGATATGAATGAAGAACTAGAAGACATTAAAATGGATGAAGAAGTAAAAGAAAACAAACCTAATAAAGAAATAGAGGAAGTTGAAGAAATTGAAATGAGTGAAGAAAATAAAAATGAAGAGGAAGACATTAAAATTAGTTTAATGGAAATAAATGAAGAAGAGAAAGACATGATTAATTTAGTGAGTGAAGAAAAATTAATATTTGAAGGAACAGAACAAAAAGAACAAGAAGTTATTTCAATCGAAGATGAAATAGGAAGTGTTGAAGAAATACTTGAAAAAATGGAAGAAGAAGAAAAAGAAAGAGAAAAAGAAATAAAAGAACTTGAAGGAGGAGATGAGCAGAAAGAAATAGAAATGTTAGAACAAGATGAAATGTTTAAATATCTTTCACAAAGAGGAAAAGAAGAACTTGAGCATATTAAAGGGTATTTACAGAAAAGAATTGAATTAATAGAAAAAGAAATTGAAAAAGATATCGAAGAAGGAAAAGACCAAGAGAAAGATGAAAAAGTAGAAAAGAAAAATAAAGAAAATGAAGAAATGAGAAAGATAGAATTAATAATAAAGAAAGGAAAATATTATCAAGAAGAAAATAATAGTAAAGAAGAAGAAATTAAAGAAGAAAATAATAATAACAATAATAAAGAAGGAGTTATTGAAGAAGAAATTAAGTATAAAGAAATAAGTGAAGGAGGAAAGTATTATGTATGGAAGTTAGGAGAGTTTTTAAAAAGAAATCCTGGAGCACAAAAGTATAAAGAAAAAAAAGATATAAGAGTTAATGGAATAAAAAAATTTGCAAGTATAGACAGTGATTGGGAAAAACAAGAATTTTCATGGAAAGAAAATATCAAAAAATGTAATAATACAGTATTTGGAAATGATTCATTTAGACCAAGTCAAGAAGCAATAATTAATTGTGTAATGTCAAGAAACAATGCATTAGTTCTTATGCCAACAGGAGGTGGAAAGTCATTGTGTTATCAGTTACCATCATATTTCATTAAAGGAATTACATTAGTTGTATCACCATTAGTTTCGTTAATCCAAGACCAAGTTAGTAACTTAGTAGAAACAGGAATGGAAGCTATAGCATTTTATAGTGGATCATCAAGTGAAGATGCTAAACAATTTTATAAAGAAAGTTATCAAAAAGAAGGAAAATGTACAATTAAATTTGTATTTGTTACACCAGAAAGAATTACACAATCTAAATCATTTAAAGAGGCATTAAATAGGTATTATGAAAATAATAATTTTGGAATGGTTGTTATTGATGAAGCACATTGTATTAGTCAGTGGGGACATGACTTTAGAGATTCATATCAAAAATTAAGTGTATTTTCGCAAGAATATCCAGGAATACCAATATTAATGTTAACAGCAACAGCAACAGAAAGAGTTAAAAACGATATATTATTATCACTTGGAATAAATGAAGCCGTAGTTTTTAGTCAATCATTTAATAGAAAAAATCTTACATATTGTGTTAGACCAAAAACAAAAGGAGTTATTGATGAAATAGAAGAAATGATTAAAAGAAAATATAAAGGGCAAAGTGGAATTATTTATTGTTTAAGTCAAAAAAATACAATGGATATTGCACAAGAATTAAATAAAAGAGGAATTAAAAGTAAATACTATCATGCAGGGATGGATACAAAAGAAAGAACAACAGTACAAAAAGAATGGTGTGATGGAGAGTTTAATGTTATTTGTGCAACAATTGCATTTGGCATGGGAATAGATAAACCTGATGTGAGATTTGTTATTCATCATAGTTTACCAAAAAGTTTAGAAGGATATTATCAAGAAAGTGGAAGAGCAGGAAGAGATGGAGAACCTGCTGACTGTATATTATATTATAATTATAGAGATAAATATACTTATGAAAGATTTTTTGAAAAAGATAAAGAAAATAATGGAGATTTATCACATATTCAAACAGCAAGAAATAATTTAAATGAAGTAATAAGTTATTGTGAAAATACAGTTGATTGTAGAAGAACACTTGTTTTACAATATTTTGGAGAAGTTTTTAATAGTAAATTATGTAATAGAACATGTGATAATTGTTATAATCCATCACCAACAGAAGTTATTGATATGACAGAATTAGGAAAAATAGCAGTTGAAATTGTTAGAGCACATCAAAGAATTACAGCAAATATGGTAATTGGAATTATGAGAGGAACATCAACAATGGGGAAAAAATTTGGAGAAACAAGTAAAGGATTTAAAAGTGCAAAAGGAAAAACAGAACAAGTTATGGAACGGTTTATGAAAGTAATGTATCTTGAAAAAGTATTATCAGAAATGTTAATTATTAATAGTCATGGAAGTATTTCAGTTTATTTAAAAGAAGGACCAAAATGTAAAGAATTAATGGAAGGAAAAATTAAGATTAAAGTTAAATGTAAAAAAGGAGCTAATCAAATAGTAGAAATTAATAATGGAATTAAAATGTCAGAATATCAAAATAGTTTAATGGATAAATTAAATGAATTAAGAGACCAAATATTTGAAGAAGTTAGAAAACAACCAGGAAAAGAACAACTATTAAAACATAATTTATTTGGTACTCGAGTTTTAAAAAAAATTGCAGCTGTTATGCCAAGAAATAAACAAGAATTTGAACAAATTGCAATGAAAAGACTTCTTAAAGAAAAATATGCTGAAAGATTTATTTCCGTTGTTAATAATTTTATTAATCAACACTCATCTAACTCTTTAAATACTTCTTCTTTTAATCCTATTAAAAGAACTAATCCTATTAAAGTTGATTTTAATAGAAAATCTGGAATAAGAGATAACTCTGATGAATCAATTTTTGATGGAATTGATTTAGATGAATTTGCTGATGATGATAATGCTACTTCTGATAATAATTTGGAAATGACTAATCCTACTATTCCTTCTAAAAAATCTATTAAAAAATCTTCTAAAAAGTCTATTAAAAAATCTATTAAAAAATCTATTAAAAAATCTATTAAAAAAGCTTCTAAAAAGTCTACTAATTCTTCTTCTAACGGAATTCAACCTATGCTTTAATAAATATATATATATTTTGATTATTTTTTTAATCACTCTTGTTTTATTTACAGTAAACTATGTAAAACTCATATGCACATTCTCAAAAAAATGAAGATGAGTCTCAAATTATAATATTTAATGATACTACTATAGTTTTATTTTTTCAAATACAGAAGGAAATATTAATTTTTATTAATTGGTATGAAAAATATGAAAAATAGAATGAAATAGTTGCAAGTAGTATTAACAGAATTATTTGTAGTTTATTCAAGAAATTCTTTTTAATACTGTTACTTATTAAATCAGTTATAATTATTATTTTTGTTCTGATGTGTTTATTTGGTAATTTATTATTTACTCTAGAGTCATAAACTATTATTCAGTTTTAATTCTAGGCATTGGGTTAATAACAATATTCTTATTTTTATAGCATGATTATATTCTCAGTTCTTTAAATTTAATATATTAATGGCATTCTAATGTATATATTCTTTTTGAGTTATTTGATATTTTATGATACTTCTCTTCATATTTACTTAAAACTATTTTAAATAAACTATCATAAACAAAAGTATATTAAAAGAAGAAAAGAATCAAGTTATTTTTATTAACTCAATGTAACAACAAATCAGTGATTTGTTTTAAATATGAAAAACCATCTTCTTTGAGTTGAAGTTGTTTTAATGCATCAAGTGCCTTTTGGTGATGTTCCTTAATTTCTTGTCTAACAACTTCACTTGGTTTTCCTCTAAGAATGTTCAAGAATTTAGTAAACGCTTCTTGGTTGTCAAATGCTTTTTCATTTAATTTCAAAATTCCTTCTACAAACTCTTTCTCTTCTTTACTCAATACTCCTTCTTTTAATGCAGTCCATACAACTGCTGTTTTCTTTCCTTCTTTGATATCGCTTCCCATTTTTCTTAACTTACCATTTAATGGATCAATATCAAGTAAATCATCTCTCATTTGGAATGCAATTCCAAAATGTTCTCCCCATTCCTTTCCAAGTTCAATATCATGTTCTGATCTACCAGCTAATGTCAATCCAATGGAAGCAGTTGTCTTAAAGAAAATGGCAGTTTTCATAATAATATTTAAGTTATACTCTTCTACAGTATTTAAACCACTCATATCAAGTATTTGTCCATAGTTTAATACACTAAATAATTCTAACACCATTTCTGCTATATTAGTTCCAGACTCTAAACAAAGTCGTTGTGCCATTGAATAAAGAATATTGCCTGTCATAATAGCAAGGGAACTAGCATAGGTAGTACCACGAGACATAAATAAAAATTTTTCTGTTTTGACATCTTCTTTATTTCTTTCAATGTATTTATCATAAAATGTCTTTACTATTGTTGGTGCATTTCGTCTCATTTCATCTTCATCCATTATATCATCATGTGCAAGTGTAGAGTCATGTAATAACTCCATTGCACATGCTGTACGAATTATGTTCTTTTGTTCTTCAATCTTTCCTCCTCCTCCAATGAAGAACAAAAGTAAGCTTAATGGTCTGAGTCTTTTACCTGGTCCCATAACAAATTTCTCCATTATATCAATACATTCTGCTTGAAATTGATGACAAGTACTTCTTTTACGTTCTTCTTCAAAAATTCTCTTTTAATTTTTCTTCAACAAGTAATACAAGTTGTTCCATTGATTAACAAGATTAGATTATTATCATTAAATATCTTTATTATCTTAATCTGGTAATAACAAAAATAAAACAAAACGAAAAATTAAATTGTTTACTTTTACCCCCTTTTTATTAGTTAGTTTCTTTATAAAATAGCATAATTAGTCTTCACAGAAAATAAAAGGAATAAGGAGTTGAATTTAATGAAACAGATATATGTTTAATTTTACACTTAA
>NW_001914982.1:16547-47611 GCF_000208925.1 Entamoeba histolytica HM-1:IMSS | reverse complement strand
AAATATGATAAATACAGAATATATAAATATTTATGTTTATATTTTATAATCATTTATATTCATTTTGTATGAAATATTAATGAAATAGATTATTTGATTATTCATATTTAATTATTTTTTTCTTTATATGTTATTTATCTATCGTATTTTTATATTTATTTCTCTGTTTATATTATTTATATCATTGTATTCTTCTTATTATCTATATATTATTATATTCTTCTTATTTTATTATTTTTATGTTTATATTATTTAGATTTTCTTATTGTTATTCTTTTCTATTTAGTTGTATTTTATTATTTGAATATTCATCTTTATCATTTTTATATTATTATCATTTATATCTATTTTCATTTTATATTTATTCTCTTTTGATTTATATTAATATTAATTTTATCTTTTATACTTTGATTTTATTATTATATCATTGATTATCATTTCTCCTTTTATTTATCATTTATTCTTATTATTCTTTTGTTTTTTTATATTCAATCTATATCATATATTCATATCATTTTCATTTATATTTTATCACTTATTATATGTTATAATAACATAACACATATGATTGAATATATAATAAACATCATGTTTAAATTATACATATAAATAATAAACATAAAAAAGAGTAAAATATTTTTCATTAATAAAATATTGTTAATCATTTTACATCATTAAATTAGACACTTTTTATTGAATATTTCTAATTTTTACAATAAAAATACACTTTTTATTTCTTCTTTTCATATTTTATTACATCTTTGTGATTTATTATTTTTATATTCTTTCTTTTTATATTCTCTGTTTTTTTACTTTTATTCTTTCTTCATCTTCTTCTACTTCTTACTTTCTTTTTATTCTTTTATATCTTTCTCTTCTTTTTTTCTATTATTTGCTTTTTTTCGTTGCTGAAGAAAAAGACATTAAAACAAAAGAAGAAGAAAATAAAAACAAAAACTAAATAAATAAATGAATGATAAATGTAAAAGTTACAAGAATAAGAAATAACAAACAAAGTACAATGAAAATACAAGAAGAAATACAACAAAACAAAGAAATAGAATTTTAATTGAAGTATTGTATTGTTTTGCAATTGATTGGTTAAATAAGAAATTATATAAGAAATTAAGATGGGAACAAATAGAAAGTATAATAAAAATGATAAACATCAATGTCAATAATAAAAAAGAATATATTAAATATATTAAAATGTCACATAAAATAAAAGAAAATACTAAACAATACATTAAAGTGAAAGTAAATGATATAATAGAAGGAAGAGTAGAGTGTAATTCAATAATAAAAAACATCATATTAAAGAATAACTCTACAGAAATTGATGAAGAATACCTTAACACTCTCATCAATAAAGTAAAAGAAATGAAAATAGAAAAATGTACAAACATTAATTACTACTTTCAAAGAAACGAAGCTGACCGATTAATAAAGGAAATTAATAATAGATGGATAATGTCAGGAAGCAGAATGCAGGATTATCTGCAAGATGATATGAAGAGGATTTCAATGATTATGCACCTCTATCTCCAAAATCAAATAATAAGAGATAAATTTGATGAAATAAAAGAAATCCTAAATAAAATAAATAGACTAGAAGATATAATCAAGGGAAATGGTACAGAATAAAGTGCATCATGAAATTAAATGAATATTCTGAAGAAGGAATAAAAGTCAAAGCACTAGAAAGAATAAAGTACCTAAAATATATGATGACTATGATAAAAGAAAGAATTAAATTTAATAAAAATGAAATAGTCAGAATCAATACAAATAAAATCATGTTTGATTCTAACAAGAAAATTAGAATAATGAAGAAATAAAAATGAAATATACCCAAATAACGATATTACTTTAGAATATTGGAAATCGTTATATGAAACACAGGTGATATTAAATATAGAGAAATGGAAAATAAAACAAATCACATCGTGGAATGAAAGATATATCAATTATGATAGTGTCATAATAACATTAAATGAATTAAATTTAAGTATAATGAAAATAAGTAACTGGAAAGCACCAGGAATAGACACTATATAAAAGTAATAAAAGACAAGGTAATGATAAAATATGAATAATAAATAAAAAGAATAAAACTAAACTAATAAATGATATAAGTATTATACCATCATAGCTATGAAGTATGTTTAAATAAATGAATCGATTTACAACCAATACTATAACAATGAAAAAAAAAAAAATAAAACCATTGTAAAATCACTCTAATAATACTAAAAACGTTAATTAAAAGATATATCTACTATTGGATTTTCTTCACATTAAGAAGTGGTTATTTCAATTTCTTCAACATAACCTATTGGAAATAACTCATATAATAACAAATTTAAAATGAATGAAAAAAGTATCATTACTATCCAGGATATTAAAAGTGATTGATAAAAGAAATTAAAAATATAGAAAAAATTATATTGTCATGAAATGATTTTTTATTATCTACTCAGAAATAAAAAATAAGCACAACAGAAGAGAGAAAAATTAGATGATGTTCATCTTCTTAGAATAAGAAATCTCATACATAAACTTTGTTAATAATTAACTACAGTTGGTATTTATTCGCAGACTTGTTTTATTCAATGAGTTGTAAATAAACAAAATTGAATGACAAATTCATTTAAGAGGGATAAAACTGTCAAAAATAAACGACTGGTCAGCCTCATACATTACAACGATTGGATATAATTCAGTTTGAGTTATTCCAACGAAAGCAGGTTTTAACAACACACCATTAATGATAAACCCAATTGCCTTATCTTCCTTTGAATACCAACAAACAACAGAATCTTCCATTGTGATTTCAGAATTGTAGTATTGGTGGTTTGGAGTATTTGGAGTTATCTTTTCAGAATACAAGTTTCCATTATAAATAGACATATAATATCCCATTTTAACCCATTGCTGTCCAACCGGAATAGTATCTGGAGTAGCATAAGTGAAGCCAACATACATAGCATTACAAATTCCTGATTTTCCTGGTGCACCAACCCTAATTGTGTATGCTGAAACTTGTTCAGGAATCATTGCAGTACTGAATTGTTTATGTAATTTGTTTGTAATTGTTGTACCTGAAACTAACATACCTCCATTTGAAACCTTAAATTTAATAGAATCTCTTTTTGGTAAGGAAGAAACAATAAAGTCAATCAATTCCTTTTTGTGTATCTTTTCAATATGAACTTCTCCATTGAAAACCATGTTATTTATTATTGCTTGTGCTGATTTGATTGTTTGTTTCGACAAGACTAAATCAAATATTTTTTTCTCAAATTCTCCACAATCCAAACTTGATTTTTGAAGAACAAAAAGTTGTTCATAGTCTTGAAGATTGATAGATGTACATATTTCTTTGATAGTTAACTCATTATGACTTAATATAAATGCATTAACACATTTTTTCATTGAGAAATAAATATCATCAGAATTAATTCCATATTCCATTAACTCTTTAACAATAGCTTGAATTTCATTGAGACTTTTATCGTTACAAATAACTTCTCCTTCAGTTAGATACATTAACACATATTTAAAAAGTTCCTTACTTCTATTTATTTTAATCTTCTTCTTTTCTATTTTATCTAACTCAGTCTCTTCAGTAACTGTCTTTTCTTCATTTTGAGATTCTTCGTTTTGTTCTTTTATTTCATCTAAACCATCCTCCTTAGGTTCTTGTTTAAAAGAAATATATTTAGCAAAGAAACTATTTTGACAACGATCACTTTGTATAACACTTTCATCAATAGTCCCTTCTCCATCAGTAAATTCAATTGTAATTTCTTTAGGATTAAAACTGCCAAGTGATTTTTGGAATCTTTCTATTTCTTTGAATTTTTCTTCATATTTTTTTAGTCGTTTTTCCATGCTTCTTAATGAAACGTCGATACTGATTAACATATCAGTTTTAATTCTATTAAAATCGTTAACAACTCCCTCTAAAATTTGTTCAATTTTAGAACTTCCATCTTTATGCATTTGAAGAAAACCTTGTAACAATTCATCTAACTGATTTGTTGCAATTACAGTATCTTCAGTTTGTGGGATATTTTGTTTTATATTCTCTACTATTCTTAACTTACTGTTCCCTTCAAGAATCATCATTTCTAAAAATGTCTTTTCATTAACTTTTAATGCCTCTTGAAGATTGTCTAATTTATTGTCAACTTCTTCCCTAATCACAGCAATCTCTTGTCTTTGTCGTTGAATCAATTCACTCTGTTCTTTGCAATTCATTCTTTCTTTTTAAGTTCTCATTATTTTTTAGATTTATTGATATTACAAAACGAACATAAAAACATTTTTATTGTGCAAAATGGTTCAGAACTTAAAAAAATCACTCTTCCTTCAAATTATGAGAAAAGCATTTGTTCAAAAAGAAAACACAAACACTGCCTTTTCAATTAAACATAATACTCCAATGATCAAAAAAATTGAAGTTTGCAATAAAAATTCTTTTGTTCCTTTCCCAAATGAAGAGGTTGAAGATATACCTTATGTAGATTGTGAAGAAATTATCATTCCTGATGATTTGGAAAATGAACGAATATCAAATGTTAGGAATCTCTTATTTCTTAACCCAAGTTTTAGTGATAGTGATGATGACCTTTGGAGTGGTGAACAAACCGATTTTCATTATTCTGATCAATCTTCAGATTCTATCTCGTTAATGTAAATTCCTCAATAGTATAAATAATGTTATATAATACACTTTTATTATGAAGTTTTTTATTGTTAATTTTATTTTATTTCTTAATATTTTATAAAATTCAAAAATATGAAAAATACTTAAAATTATAATAACAATGTCACTTCACCGAATTATTATTCGTGATATTAGAAATAGAAGTCAAAATACTTATGAAGTTTCTCCTCAAATGACCGTTGATGAATTGATTCACAAAATGGACCTACACCCAACATTTGGACTTTCATATCAAAATATTATCTTAGAAACAAATCGACCACTATCTTATTATAATTTTGAAAATGATACGTTATTATATGTATGTCCAACACCTCGTACAAATGTGATTTCTCAAATCTTGCCTGAATTTGCTGAATTATCACAAAGTGGTGATTTGCTCATTCCGTTCATCGAAAATTTGATTAATCAAAATGCAGAAGTTCTTGAAGCACTCCAAACCACTGGTCATCCTGTCAATTTTAGAATCTCAATCCGTTCCAACCAAAATGGTCAACCTACAACAAGAACTTTTCATGTTCAACGACAACCTTCTACTCACACATCACTTCCAGGAACTCAAGTATCAACACGAGTCCAACAAACACAAAATGGAACTCGAATGAATATCCAACGTCAAGATACACAACCACGTCAAAACCTTAATCAACTTTTGAACAATGAAATATTTAGATCAGTGATTAGAAGGTCTCAACAAGAACATTATGAAGAACGGTATGATGTTGACTATAATACAGCAATGGCATTTGTTCAATCTTGGTTAAATGTTACTTCTCAAAATCTTTCAAGGACTCAAACAGTTTTTAATGCATTTGTTAATTTACTAAATAACCCAAGAATTGTTTTATCCCAAAGTACTTTTGGTCAAGTTACTTCTCTTATGAGAACTCTTGCAGACTATCTTAATCATACAGCTTCAGTTATGGAAAATGAATTTTCTCAACGACAGAATGAACACTCTAGAAGAGTTCCAAATGAACAAATAGGAAGCGAATATTTAAGAAGTGAAGTTATTAACCAAGAAGAAGATTTGCTTTGGAGTGCCTTTGAAGAAACACTTACTGAAGAAGCTAGTCTTAACGAAATACAAGTTATGGAAAATTCTATTAATGAAATTAATACATTAAATAATTATATTATAAGAAATAATGAAAATGAAATATTAATAAATGAAGATACTCCTTTAGAACAAATAAATATGATTATTGACCAATTAAAATAAATTATCATTTAAAAATTATTTTGTTAAATTTTTTTTCTTTTATTAACCTTTAAATATATTTAAGAATCTGTCCTTTCATCTATTTTTTTATGTTTTGAAATAAGTCAAGAAATTGGATTTATCATATTTGAACAGAAGATTATATTATTTTGAGTATCCTTCTTTCTATAAGAATTTTAAATAACAATTTACATCTATATTGATAATGATTTTGATTATCATTAATTTTGTTTTAAAAAACAAATAATAATGATAAATTATGTGATAAAAAATTAATTATTTCCAAATACATATATCAATACCAACGACAATACAAAGAATTTGTGATAGTTTAAATAAAGAATACAATGCATCAATGATATATACATAAATGAAATAAAGAAAGATAATCAAAAGAGAGAATATAATTTTTAAATAAGTTAGTTTAGTTAATAAAGAAATGAAAGTAATAAGGAAAAAGAATTAAACAATAATAAAAAAAGAAAATACTAAATTAGTAAAATTATTGTTGAGTACATTCTTGAGGTGCTGGTTGTGTATTAGAATCATCTTGTGATGGTTTTCCGTCAATAATTTGTTTTATTGGTTTTTCGTCATAAGCGTCATCATCTTCATCAAGATCTTCTCCTTCATCATTTAATAATGTTTCATCAAAATAATTTACAGCAGCTGGAATTACTTCATTAATTAATGTAAGTAATGCTTGGAACATATCATGAATAGGTAATGCTTCTTCATCAATTAATCCATCATCATTAATATCATTATTTAATGCTAATTCTTGTGGATAAAATAAATCAAAAAATGATTCAACTTTTGTTTCTTGTTGATTTCTTCCTTTTTTATTTGTTTTTTTTCGTGTAATTTTAAATCGAGGATCTTTTCCTTTAACCCAATCTAATGGTGTAATTGTATTAATTTTTGGTTCTTCAAATTCTCCTTCAATATCTCCTAACTTATATGTAATTTGAATTGTTATTTGATTATTTCTTAAATATGGATTATTACCAAATAAGAAGTTAACATTATATTTAAAAAGTAATGTTGGTGTTCCATCTTTTAATGTACAATCTTCTGTTGAAAAATAATCAGCATTAATATCTTGAAGATAAGTTAATATGATTGAATCTTCTTCATTTCCTGATAACCCATCAAAAATCCCTGAATTCTTTAATACATGAAGCCAAAAACATGGTACTCCATTTTGATATTCTGAACTTTCATTTGCTGGACATTCATTATTTGCTTGATATCCTTGAATTTCTTCATCTGTTAATGGTGCTCCCATAATAATAGCTTTTCTACGTTCATAATATGGTTTGGCTGATTCATTTAATTTAATTTGTGATTCATGTTTTTCTTTTTCTGATGCTATCTTTAATTTTTGATATTCTTTAGCAATATTTTGACACATAGAAATATTTTGATGAACCTCTACGTTAACAAGTTTTAAATAATCTTCATATGTTTCAGCACTTAATAATTCAAAGTAATCACTCATTTAAGGGTTGCTTCCTTTTTCTTTTTAAGTTCTTTTTTCTTCTCATGTCTTAAAAACTATCTAAAAAACTATTATTTTTTATTAAAAATTTTTGAAATTTATGTGTTGTAAAACATCTTTACTTAAATCTTGGATGACTTACTTTTCCAAAGAATAATGGATATTGTTCTTCTCCAATTATTACAAAGAAATATGGTTTATTAATAATAACATCTCTTGGTGGTTCTAATGGTAAACAACATCTCATTAATGCAATTCCTGTAGCTGCTGCTGCGATTGTTCCTTTTTCATCTACTTCAACAACAGCTTTATGAATAGCTTCTGAAACACAAAAATGTCCTTTTGCCATTTTACTAAAATCTGCACGTTCATCAAATGCATTAATTAATCCAAGTTGTTTTAATTGTTGATTCATACTAAAAGATGTTTCAATTTTAAACTTTGGAATAGTAACATTTCTTTTTTCTGAAAACTCTTGAATTGTTCTTCTTACATATTCTTTTAATTCTCCCATATTTTCTTTTTCAAATTCTTTCATATTATTTGGCATAATAATTACCATTGAATATTGATTTCCAACATATGGAATACTAACTGATGTATATTTCTCTGTAAATACTGCTGAACATTCAATTCGTTCTTTCATTACTACAACTTCTTCATCTCCTTCAAATTTCATTTTCTTTTGAACAATTTTAAATGGTGTTTCCCATTCTCCTTTAAAATAAATAGCATTAACAATAACAGCAATGGTATCCCCACTAATTGTTCCTGGTTGAAGAAAATCAACAATTACTTTTCTTGTTGCTTCTTCAACAAATTTATTAATTTCTTGTCTAATGTTTTCTGAATCATTTCCAAAATTCACATTTTTCAATTGACAGTCAAGTGTAGTTATTGCCTTTTTATATTCTTCTGTAAATTCTAACTTTTGTGATGCCCAAATCCCATTAACTATATCAACAGTAACAGACATTGTTGGATCTTGTTGTTTAATGATGCTTTGTAGAAATTTGATAAAATTACGTTCAGGAATAGATGCAAAACCAAACACTTTTTCTAATTGTGTTTTTGTTTCAGCAGCAGCTCCAATGTAAAGTAATGAAAATGCAATAAACATTGAGTGTGTAGAAAAAACAATATCTTCTTTTATTGGTGATGAATTATACCAATCAACACAAAGTTTATAAAGAGCAATTTGCATATTTTCTATATCTTGATAATCCATTGACATGAATATTTATTAAGTTCTTCTTATTGAGTTTAATTCAGTTTATTTGAAGTATTTCTATTTTTATTTTGACTTTTTTGATTATAAAAATAACAAAAAAAAAAAAAACCAAAAATCAATTTATTATGTCATAAAGTTTTTACATATCATTTTCTTCTTTATTCAAATTCTTTGAAATTTTCAGTACAGAATAACTTACTTTTTGGATAAATTGGTAATGGTTCAGTGTACATCTTTATTACTTCATCTGAATCTATATTTAATGGTATATCTCTAATAAATCCATTAGAAACATCATTAAAATCTTGTTGGTCTTCATCTATTTCCATTTCTATTGTATGTTCATCAATACGAGGTGGATTAGTAAATTGAACAATAGGTAAATTAGAATTTCCTACTTCTTCGAGAATTGCCATTACTTTATTTAATATATCTTCAATATAATTTCTACTATTACAATTTTTCATTTGTGGATTTGTAGAAATAGTGATTTTCATATCAGGAACATAATATTCTAAATAATCATTAATTGGAATTTGATCAGGAATATTTAAATCACAAGCTGCTGCTGTTTCATAACACCAACATCTTGCAGTATTAGATACAGTATATCCACCTCCTCCAACAAGAATCATTGGAAGTCCAAATTTTTTAACATATTTCATACAATCACAATGTCCTTGAATTGATAAATTAAAAAATCCTAATCTATCTCCATTTAAACTATCTGCTCCACATTGCATTACAACTACACTTGGTTGAAAAACTTCCATAATTCTATCTATTATTGGATAAAATAATCTGTGATATCCTTCATCATTAATTCCATCTTTTAATGGTACATTAATACTATAATTCTTGCCTTCATCAATTCCAACTTCATCTACATCTCCTGTTCCAGGAAAATAATTATCTCCATATTTATGTAATGAAAATGTCATTACTCTATTTGTAGCTTTAAATGCTTCTTCAACTCCATCTCCATGATGATGATCAATATCAATATAAAGTACTCTTGAATGAACTTTAAGTAATTCTAATATAGCACATACAATATCATTAATATAACAAAACCCTGATGCTTGTGACTTCTTTGCATGATGTAATCCTCCTGACCAATTTACACAAATATCTGCTGCTCTTTCATTAATTTTCATAGCACATCCTAATGAACTTCCTACAACTGTTTGAACAAATGGATATAATCCTTCAAAAACTGGACAATCATCTGTAAAATTAAATTCTTCTAATGACTTTTTAAAATGAGGTTGTAATGCCATTTCTGGTGTAACTCTTTGTAAAAAATCAATATATTCTTTAGAATGGAACATTTCCATTTGTTCATTTGTTGCTCTCCATGGTTTCTATTTTATTAATTTCTTTTTGATTTCTTTTAATAAAGACCAAACATAAATATTTAGTCGTTTGTATATTCCATATTCCATAATTAAGTGATGTACTAATTTATTTCTTAATGGTTTCATTGGATGTCCAAATCCATAATCAAATTCTCCAACATTTTGATCATAGAAATAACACACTCGACTCATAGATTCTTTATTTCTTGTTTTTTAGTTCATTTCCTTTTTTCTCTTCATTTTTCATTACTTCTACCATTTCTTTATTTTACTATTCTTTTAAAAACTCTTTCACTTTCTTTTTTCATTCCTTTAATAAATTCTTTGTGAAAAAGTCAAAACCCTTAAATTTTTATCTTTTCTTCTTTTCTTCTTATCCTCTCCTATTGTCTTGTTGTTTCCTCACACCCTTTCTTCTCGATTTTTCATTCTCAACTCTTGTCTCCATCACTTATTAACTTTTCTATCTCTTCCTTCTCATTTGATAATTTAAATTATGACAATCATTCTCTTCTTTTATTTCTGAATGCACAAAACAACTCAACCAATTGGAAAACAACAAACAAGTAATGAAGTGTAGAATGATAATAATTTACTAAGTAATAAGAAACAAGTGAATATTACGTTTTGATTGATATAAAAGAAGGAGTTTCTAAAATATCATCAGAAGATAAATCGAAGAAGAAATAGAAATAATAATTAAATCACAGGATAATTTATTTGGTAATGAGTGTTAGTCACAATACTACAAGAGATATAAAATAGAAATGAAATGACTTTTAGATAAGACTCATCATTTTCTATCAAAAACATGAAAAAAGAGTCAAAAACATCAGAAGACACTCCTAATAATAAACAATAAACAAAAAAAAAAATAATAATACACTCAATTTGTTAATAATAAATCATTAATTTTTATTTTAACTTTGATTAAAAGAAAATGAAAGATAAAAAATCTAGAGATTGTTATTTGATGAGATAAATGGAAAGAAAGATTTCAATGTGGATTGTTAAGTTAATATAATCTACAAATCTTTATAATAAATTAAACAGTTGTTGATTTTCTTTTGTTGGAGTAATAAGAGTGGCATTATCAACATCAATAAGTTCTTCTTTGTTAAACCATGAAAGTAAAGAAGGTTTTCTTTTCAATTTAATACCTTCACTTTTATATTTTTGTTCAGTCTCAAGAACAAATTGATCAAATGCAGCAGTTTTACTAAACATTTCAATGAATTTTCTTTCTTCTCCAAGGAAGAAATAATCTTTATAAAATTCTTTTACATTATATTCAGTGTTTGTTTCTATCATTGAACGAATTCTTATTTCAATATCTTTAATAAAACAATTCATTAGTTCATTAAAAGCCTTTTTAATTATTATATTTTTATCATCTACTGTTTCAGAGTTTGAATAAATTGGTTTTAATGTATTGTTAATTGAATTTATCCATTTACTTGGAATTAATTCATAGTCAGACTTAATTATTGTTGAGTCAGTACTCTTGATAATTCCTTTATCAATGTCAACAAAAACAATAATATCAAATAAATCTATAATTTCCATAATTGATGGATCTACTCCAATAATAAATGGTGTTGGTGTTTCTGTTAATTCAGTATATTTGATTGGAAGAAATGGAACAAGTAAATGTTGCCATTTTAAAGGTGAAAATATTTCTAATAATGAAACAATAAATTCTGATATTTTTTGTGCTGAATTTGATTGAATAATAATTCTTCTTTCATTTAATATTGATGAAAATAACATCATTAGTTGAGTTATAGGAAGACAAAGTAACGATGAAAGACATCCAGAAGAAGGTTGGTTTATTTGTTGTGGTAAGTGAGAATGAAATGAAAATAAAGGATAATTTAATTGGTTTAATGTTGGTAGTGGAATTAAATGATGGAGTGAAGATAAGAACAAAACTCTTTGAGGTGAAGGGAGTTGAATGAGATGAAGGAGAATATTTATGAATAATGACCAATGGAGATACTGTGAAGTAAGAATAAATGTACATTCATCTGTTTGTTTTACATAACAAAACATTTGTTGTTGAGAATCTATACAAAGAAATGAACTATGAAGATAAGATGGTGCAATAGGAAAAAAGAATCTAAAGAAATTTTTATCTATTTGGTGTTTAAAAGGAAAACTTTGAATAGGAAGTTCTGTGTGATTGTCAATTTCAAAGAATGAGACCACCAATGGATATTCTTGATTCATTAATTTCTATAAAATGAAAACTTAGTTTTTTTTTGTTTTTTAATTTATGTTTTTTTTTCTTTTCTTTTCTTTCATTTAATTTTGAATTTTTAAATTTAATTATTACTTCATAAATTATTCTAAATTATATTACTTTTATGTAATTTATTTCTTATTCAATTTTATTGAAATATAGAGTTTATTTAATAATGAACTATTAATTATTCTTGAAACTAATACATTTGAAGATTTTTATTGAATATTTTTCTTTTTTCATATCGTTATTATTATCATTTTCTTTTTCTTCATTTATCTTGTGTATTTTTATATTTTTACAATAATAGTTGTAAGAATAGACACATTATTTTTATTAATTTACACTCTTATTGAGTTTGTTAATAATTAAACTCATATATTTTTTAACTTATCTTTACTAACGCAATATCCCTGTGTTGTGTTTATGAAAAACAATCAAATTTCATTTAAGGATTTGTTTTATATTAGATAAAGTTGATTTTATTGGATTTTATTTGTATTTGTTTCTTTCAGTCTATCCACCACATCAAACAATTGTTAGAACAAAATAATCTTATTCAAATGGCATTGCTACAATACTGCGGTTAATGATGACATATTAAAATGTTTTATGAATTATTTAAGTCTTTCTGAAAATATTAATTTAAAGAACTTATACAGTTAGTATTGACAATTTCACTTTTTATCTTCATCAATTTCTATGTTATACAAGAAATTATTAAAATAAATTATAATAGTTTAATCAATTAAACACACTTAAAGAATTTCTTACAATAATTAATGATAGAGATGGAGAAATATCACTATTAATTACCAATAATTTCTAACAGAATGTTTGATTTGAGAGAAAGAAGTATTGATATACTATTCTTTCTATATAGTAATATAAAAATTGGTAATTTGTAAATATAACACTGATTATTGTTTTTGAACCATATTTATATGAGTATTATGTGTTTCTATGAAATGATCAAATATATCATCTACATTAGTTTCATTCAATGAAAGTAATTCAATAATATTATATGAACAAATTTCTTCATATATTTCATATTCTTGTTCTGTTGTATTTATCTCTGATTCTTTTTATTAATTTCTAATAAATCAATTTCAATTTCATCAAGAACAATATAGTGTTTAGGTTTATATGTCTTTAGTTCTGACAACCAATAACTTTGAAGACTTTTTAATAATTCTTGACTGTCAATAGAATAACACAATAAAAACACACAAGTGTATCGATATAATGAATGTTTATCTTATAATTCTCTCATCATTTTGTACCAAATAAACATTTTATAGGTGATATTTTTATTGAATAATAGCATTAAAACTGCTAGTTAATGTTGGGAGACAATACGTTAGATATTCTTTATTTACAAATATATTCAATAGATGCATTTTCCAATTGTATTATCATCAGCAGCATGTTTTATTTTATTCACTACAAATCATCAATGATTAGTTATCTCATTCTTTAACTGTGATATTTTCCTATTCTTACTTTTATCTTTTAGACTTTCATCAATATTTTTTATTAAACACTTTAAGTTATTAATGTAAAGAATAATGTGATGAATATTTTATTGAGTTGTTTACTCATATTAGTTTTGAATGATAATAGAATTGTTATTATAATTGGTTCAATTACTTCATTATTGAAGAATCTGATTTATAATTTATTTATCCTTATTAAATAAACCATAATTATAAAAATACATATAATAACATTACAATCATGAAATGATTAATAGAAATGGTGTATGATTAGATTAACTCATAATGGTAAAGAAAAGTTCTCAATTTAATATTAAAATTGTTATTTGTTGCATTGATTCTATGAATAGATGATAGGAGTTTGAAGTGAAACAAATGATAAAATGAAAGAAGATGATATTATATTAAACAAATGGTGTTTTAATTATGATTAATAAGTTAATTTATGAATTAGAATTTGCAAATGTTGTTTTTATGTTATAATGTAGTTAGTAGATAAGACATAATTTAAAATGTTTTAATAGAGTGTAAAAGGAAGAAAATGTATGAAAAATATAATCATATTTTAGAATAATCATATTAAAGTCTTAAAATACATAAAGTATCAACAAATCATTTATTAAGAATAAGTTATTGATGTTATTAAACTTTCATTAGATTAGTAGAATAATTTATTTGAAAACGAAGATTTGAATAACTTCAATTCTAATTTATTTTAGAAACAGTATTGTTCATAATAATTTATCAGCGACACAGTCAATACTATGTAAGCAACATTGGTTCTTTTAATTAAAAATTTTATATCATCTAAATTTTCAATTAAATGGTTGTTATTTTAATTCATTAATGGCAATGTATAATAAAAAATTACTAATTATTATCTATTCTAATTTTAAATGAATTTAAGGTTTCATTCTTTAACCTTTCTTTTTCAAATTTCATTCATTAGATTAATTTAAGTGATTTGATGTAAACTTAGTTCAAATTGCATAACTCGATTTATAACTAAATCATTCTTCCTACTGATATTTTTTTTCAAAATTTAAAAGTGTTAATTGATTGCACAATGTCAATGTTTCTAAGAGAAGAATATAATTCTTTCGTATTTTCATCTTTTTAATACCTATTTTATCTTTTTACTCAATATTAAATGTTTATTCACGTTTTATATTACATGAGAATATCTAAGAATAAATACAATATTTGTGTAATTAGAATGAAGTAAATAGAAACAATGAAATTAAGAATGTTTAATGTGAAAATATAAAACAATACCATTCTTCATTTTTATAATTCAATTAATAACAAAACAACGCTAATACGACTATATTAAATGATAATGAATATAACCAAATTTACTATCATTATTATTCATTCAAATTATCTAATTCATTTGTTATTTAAACAATAAATAATATTCAAAATAAATAACAATAAATATTTGGTTTTTAAACACGTTGTTTATCATTTCAATGTTTTATATTGTTTAGAATTGATAAATAAACAGTGATAGTCAAAATGAATATTTAATTATTCACACTTTTATAATCTATTTGAGTATTTAATAAAAGACTAATTCAAACAATTCAAAACTTACAGAAATACATTCAATGTAAAAATAAAATGTTGTTGATGATTATAAGATAATGAAATAAACAATGCAAAAAATGAAGATAATTAATGAAAATGATAATCAATAATAATACTCAACATTATATTAAATATAACAAAATGGAAATAATGAATTTTGTGAAAAAAAAATTGAATTTGAATAAACTGAAGAAGTTATTAAATATAAAATCATAAATAAATGATAAATGATGAAATAAAATGAATAATCAGAATAATCAGAATAACATAATAAAATGCAAACAATAATCATTTGAATATTTACTTTTTTATAAATGAATGATGTAATAAATTATTTTATACTTAACAAGAAAAAACAAAGAGAAATACTCAAAATAAAACAACTTAATTAATGAAAATGAATAATTTCATGAAATTTATTATTACATTAATTTTCATTAATTCATATTGTTTTATTCTTATTTATATTTAACTTATCTTCTTTCTTATAATTTAATAAAATAAGACAATGAACGTCATTATTACAAATAAAATATAAGTAATAAAAATCAAATCATTTGAACGACCATTATTCTTTTTGGTATGAAATGTTCTGGAAGTTCATTTTCCCAAAATAAACTGTTTCCTTTATTATCTTCAAAGGAAAATTGACTACGCCATGACTTTGTTTTATTATTTTCTTTGTAAATGACAATATTATTCTTAGTAGCATATAATTCATCTCCAATTGCAAATAGAAGAATACTTGGTCTTGTATATAAATAAAATATATATTGGTGTCGGAACATATACGATAACTGCATTTCAAATAAGCCTCCTTTTGATTTTATTGAAAATACAAATGAACGAATATCTTTTATACGTTCATCAGTTTCATCAATTTTAGAATGAATGTATCCTCCAAATTTATTTCCTTCTTCATCTTCAATAATAATTATTATATGTTCTTTATTCAGTATTCTCTGGTCAAATACTGATGTGCTAATATTCCAATCATCATTATTTGAGTCAAATAGTATATTTGATATTCTTTTTTCTGTCCATTCTTCTAGTTGTTTGACCATTTCTTTTGCTTTAATAATTGATTTTTTATTTGGTGTTGATAGTGCTTTTCCCATTGTTGTTGATTTTTAAGTTTTTCTTCTTTTCTCTTTTCTTGTTAATATCATTTTTGATTTTATTAAATCTCTTATTTACTATTATTTAGTTCTTCTCTTTAGCTCTAAATTCTTCTTGTTATGTTTTTAATAACACTTTAATAGTTTCTGTGAAAATGTCATTCATTATTATTATTATTTCACTATGATTTATTAATATATTTCATTTATATTTATATGATTGTTATTTTAAATTAGATTAGATTATTTTGAGTCATTAGTTAATGAAATTAAATATAGTAAGATAAATAGATGGAGAGAGAATAAGTCAAAACGGTAAATAATAAAAAATTAATGGCAATAAATTCAAGTGTTATGATAATTAATAAAATGATTGAAATACTATTTCATAATTGTTTATTTATTAATTGAATATCTTTATGTAATAGTGTTAATAATATCATCTCATTAGTTATTAGATATTAACAAATGTGATATATTGTAAATGAATTGAAAATAAAATATAAAATAATATGACATATATTTAATATAAATAGAAGTAATTAATTTATTTAATATTGCTTCAATAATATTGATTGATACAAAAAATGAAAAGAATGAAATTGAATAAAAATAATTGAAACAATTAATAATAGTATCATCTAACTATTAGATGCTAGTTATACAAGAAATTTTAACATCTAAAAATTAGTTAGAAAATAAAAAGGATTATATATTTTAGTATATACAAGTTATTAAACATAAAATTAAGTATTTTATTGTATAAATGAAATACTCACATTAAATTTATATAAAAACATCATTTTCAAATAAAAATAGATAGTAAAATAGATAAACAGAAATATATAATACTAAAATAATAAAAGTTATACATGAATGACTCACCAACATAAAATAATAAAATATAACAATTACTATATTCATAGATTCTAGAAATGATTTTGAAATTTGTCAATATATTTGTTACTTATTTAAATAATTATCAAAAATAATAAAACTAAAATTGAAATAACACATTTATTTATGAAAAAAAAAATAATAACAAATAATGCTATTGAAATAATTATTAAGTTATTATACTTTAAAAAATAGTCATAAAAACATTAAAATCTTAAAACACAATGATTGGTTATAATTTTTTTATTTAATAACAAAAAAAAATGAAAATCTTAAAGAAAAAAAAATAGTTACTTTGGATAAAAAGGTTGACATCTTTTTTATTCTCCTAAAAAGAAAAAAACCTAACTTTCAAGTTTAAATAACAATGAATTGTCCATTTAATATTGGAGTTACTGTTTGTGGTTCTCCAGACAGTGGAAAGACAGCATTCATTAAAAGACTCATCGACGATGAGTTTTCTGAAACAAAAATAGAAAATTATGTAGAACATGTTTGTTGTATTATTTATCATTAATTGTCGTAGTTATTAACAAACTAGCAAAAATTAAAACAAATGACAATAGATAATTTTCCTATTCAAGTTAGTATTATTGAACGTGGTAATGAATCATTTATGAAACAAGCAAGCACTGACCCTGCTTCTCGTGGAGACATTTTGTTTTATTTATTTAATGCCACTGATAAAGAGTCATTTGATAATACGTTAAATCTTTTCAATTATTTTGTTCGGCTTAATGACAGTGCAGTTATGTATCTTGTTGCTAGTTTTACGGATTGTGGTAAACGTGCAGTTAGTATGACTGAAGGGAAAGCTTCTGTAAATGATCAAGATGGTTTTTATGCAGAGATAAGTTCGAAAACAGGTGATGGAATTCAAGAATTATTGCAAACAGCAATTCACAATTACTTACAGTCACAACACAAGTTTGTTTATTTTTTCAATTTCCTTTTAAGTAATTGCCTTTCTAGAACTTATCATTAGGTCAATCCAAAAAAGAGTGCAAGATTACAAAGCTATAAACAAAAACGCAGGAAAGAAAACAAAGAAAGGAGGATGTTTATTGTTATAAATTATTCCATTTTGTTCTATGGACTTTCAGAAATAACTTATTTTTCTTTTTTAGTATCATTTTTTCTATATTTTAAATGTCATTGTTAGGATTATTTTTTCAATTATTTGAATTAAAAACTGGAAGTTCATTCTTCTATTTTTATACATTCATTTTTATAATAAATAATGAGATGTAACCCATAAATTATTATAAAAGAATATAAATAGAATATGAGTGTGAAAAAAAGAAAATCCTTTTTCCAAAAGAAAATTATTTTGTATCATAATATTTATTAATACTTCCTTTTTATACTGATTAAGTAGAATATGTTATAAGTTATTCTTAAATTTGTTTTAAGTATAAATAATGTTTTTTTTACTTAAATTTTGTGGTGTTATATTAGATACTTCATAAACATTTCTTCATGGTTATGAATTAATTATTCAAACTCATAACGTATTATTTTTGATCAAATAAATGACTGTCATAATTTCTAAAATAATACTTCTAACACTTGATTATTTGAAAAAGTATAGCATATTACTATGATTGTTGTTGTAACAATTTGGTAATACTTTTATTTTAGTATTATTAAAAAAAAATATGCTAAATAATTTTTTGAATTTTTTGAATGAGTTTTTAAGTAATATTTATAGTCTATGAATATTAAGAATGATAAATTAAAAAAGTTCACCAAACATTAAGGTGATTATGAGGTGATTATGGTTATATGAGTAATTTTAATTCTTGTTTCAACATTGTTTTCAATTAAAATATTTTTTTATTATGAAAATAGTATAAGATAATTTAATATAATTTAATAAAGACTTATTCGGAAAGGATTATGTTACTACCTATAATAGTTTTTAGAACTTTCTGATTAGTACTTATTATACTTTTTGCTATTAGAATAATCATTTTATATTTTTATTAACTTTTCTTCATAGTATTTTTCATATATTTAATATTTGTATTTTTATTTTATTGTTCTAATAACAAGAATCTATTAATTTTTTCAATCAGAATTATTTTCAATATTTAATTGCCAAATATCTAATTACCAATATTTTTTGTTTTACTGAATTAGTTAAATTAGTATTCAATGTATAAGAATGATTAGTTGTTATTCTATTTTTATGTCTCACATAAATTATAAAATATAACACATCTTCTTTTTTTAAAATGATTAATCCCATTGTATTCATTATGAGAAAATTATCTATTTAATTGTTTCTTTCATATTTTTAATACTTTAACTATTCTTGTTTATTCTAATTTTCATAATAATCATCATTGAATCCATTTTTTATTTTTTTTCTCTTTCTTTCTTATTAATTAATGTGTTTGTTTCAATAGCATTAAACTTAATTGATTCTTTCAAGAAAAATACAGTCTTAGAACCTAAAACTCTTAACTAAAATAGGTATGATTTATTTCAGAAAATAAATATATATTAAATACAATTGTATATTATTGGATTGTTTCTTTAAAATTAAATTTTTTACTTATTCTTATATTTATAAGAATTTATTTTGTAATTATTAAATACATTCTTCATATTATTTTTTAATATTGTATATTAGTATTAAAGAATTATATTTAATCTGTTGATTCTTTTTTATTTATAATTCCCTTTTTAACAAACTTTAATAAAAATTCGGTATTTCATTATTTTTTTATCACAAAAAAGTAAAAATATAAAAACCAAAAAAAAAAGAAAAACTCAATTTTTGATATTGAATTTGAATATAATTATCAGATGAGTGAAAGTGATGATGTACAAGAAATTGATTTAATAGTTATTGACGATGATTATTGTGATAATTTTGAGATAGAAAAAAGAAGATATAGTGTAGAAGAGGAAAAGAAAGAAAATTCAAATCAGTCAATAGCAAACACTTTTAATACTTTACATTCGTTTGGTTTAAAAAAAGTCAGTTTTCCAGAAACAGAAGAAAAGGAAGAATTACAAAATGAAATAAATAATTGTAGTGATGCTGAATGCATGTCAAATAATATTATTAGTTGTAACACACAAAAAATTGATTTAAACAACCCATCATCAGAACACACTCCATTAAATTCAAAAGATCTTCTCATTATTGAAGATACTAAGAGATCAATACAAAAAACAAAAACACCACCAAAGTTACAGTCTCTAATAGACGATTTTATTAAACCAAAAAACTCATTTGAACCTCAAAGAACTAAAACATTAGAATTGAAGAAGACTAAAACAATTAGTGATGTGTTTGAAGAGATGGAACGTGCTAGTAGTCAAATACTTCTTCGAACAGACACTCTTCCAATAAAATCTCATTCTCCTATCTCTAAAAGAATATCTTCAGATTTTTTTACTTTAATGTTTAAAAAAAGTAATACATTAGAGTCACAAGAAGATAACACTGACGCTACAAAGAAAACATCGTCTTTAATAGACTTATGTGAAAATGATCCAATAATAATTGAAAATATAAATGAAGATAATCCTTATTATCAGAAAGTATTTAGTGAAAGTGATAAGAGACTGCTAATTGAAAGAGAACAAGAACTTACAAAACAATTAAAAGAAATTAAAGTATCAGACGAAACATTTGAACAAATAAGAAAAATTGCATTTGAACGAGAAGAAGTAAGAATACAATTAAAAGTTATAACATCAAGAGAAACTACTCAAAAAGGTAATACAACAATTAGGCTGAAAGAAAATGATAAAGTTGGAAGAATTACTTTGTGGAAGAATCATGAAGCAAAAAAAGGATTTGAACCATTTAAAATAGAGGAGCAAATACCAGACGTAGTTCAATCAACTAACATTAGATCATATCCCATATGGACAAATTGGTGGGGAGAAAATTTTCATTGGAAAGAAAGAGTAAAAGAAGTATTACATAAAGTATTTCATCATGAAACACTTCGATTACTTCAATACCCAGTTATCAATGCAATATTAGCTGGACATAATGTTCTTGCATTAATGCCTACGGGAGGAGGAAAATCATTATGTTATCAATTACCATCATTATTTAAAGATGGATATACATTAGTTGTATCTCCTTTAATATCTCTTATGCAAGACCAAGTAAAAGCATTAAATGATTTAGGAATACCAGCTATTACTTGTAATAGTAATAATCCAGAAAATATAGATATTTTCATTAATGATATTGAAACACGTAAAATTAAAATTGTTTATGTTGCACCAGAACTTCTTTCTTGTAGTTGGAAGATGAATGAAGCAATGAAAAAACTATATGACCGAGGATTGTTTTCATATCTTGTTATTGATGAGGCTCATTGTATCAGTCAATGGGGACATGATTTTAGACAATCATACGTTGAATTAAGAGAATTTAGAAAAACATTTCCATCAGTACAAACAATTCTGTTTACTGCCACAGCAACAGAAAGAGTTAAAAATGATATTTTATTATCTATGGGACTTGAAGAAGCTATTGTATTTAATCAAACATTTAATAGACCAAATTTAAGATATGAAACGAGAGTTAAATCACCAAAGGTTGAAGTTGATATTGCTCATTATATTCAACAACATCCAAATCAATGTGGAATTGTATTTTGTCTTTCTAAAAAAGATTGTGAAAGTTTAAGTAAATTTCTTATTAATTATGGAATAAGAGCTACTCATTATCATGCTGGACTAGATGCTAAAAGAAGAAAGAAAGTTCAAAATGATTGGATGAATGGAACATTTTTAGTAGTTTGTGCTACTGTTGCATTTGGAATGGGGATTGATAAACCAGATGTTCGATTTGTTATTCATCAAACTATGCCATCAAGTATTGAACAATATTTTCAAGAATCAGGAAGAGCAGGTAGAGATGGAAAACCAAGTGATTGTATTATTTATTTTAGTATGAAAGACATTGCTAGAGTAGAATGGCTAAAAAGAGATATGGGTAAAAATGAATTAACAGCATCACAACAACAATCCATTAATGCAATGGTTAATTTATGTATAACTTCTGAGTGTAGAAGAAAAATTCAATTAATGTATTTTGATGAAAGTTTTAATGAAGAGAAGTGTACAGGATGTGATAATTGTGAAAGAAAAAAGAAATAATCAAAAAGTGATTAAGAAAAAAAAAAAAATCTGTTGTTGATGACAAAATTTTTTTTAATTTATAACAAATTTATTATTTTACTGGATATTTCTTTTAAATAACAAAAGAGAAAAACTATAAATTCTTTCATTACTTAATAAGTGTAAAAGATGTTACTTGGCATTTATTTATTTCTTATAATAATAGTTGGAATACTTATTATTATCTCTTTAGTAGGTTCAAGAGCAAAAAGTGATTCAGTTTTAGGAAAAATGTATGAAAGTATTTATGTTAAAAATAAAATTATTCACGGAATAAATGAATACCTTTTTTATAAACCAAATCCTCTTCTTATTATATTAATGGGGGTTCTTATTATTGTTGGTTATGTTTTATTAGCTATTGAACCTATGAAAGTTTTAAATTCACATGGTCATTGGTTAATATTCCCTCATCTTCAATTTCTTGGTACATTAATATTTTATTGTTTAGCAATTAAAACACCTCCTGGATATATTAAAAAGTCTAACTTAAAAGTATATCAAAATAGATATCCATATGATAACATTTTATATAAAAGAGAATCAAATTGTGAATATTGTCATTTAGAAAAAATACCTAGAAGTAAACATTGTAAAATATGTGGTAAATGTGTTGCTCGATTTGACCATCATTGTCCTTGGATTAATCAATGTGTTGGTGAAAAAAATTGTAAATACTTTTTATTTTTCTTATTATCTATGTCTATATCATTAATTACTATATCTTATTATTGTATTATTGCTATTAAATACTTTATGGAAGATCATAATATGACAGGAAAACATCCTGCTATTATTACTCCAACTACCACTATTCCTTTAGACTTATCATTGACTTTTATTATACTATTTAACTATATGAGATATACTATTATGATGATTATTCTTTGTTCGGTTATGGGAGTTGCTGTTTTATGCTTCTTTTTAAATCAGTTATATATTACTAGTAAAGGTTATACTACATATGAAAAAATTAAATGGGATAGAATGTATGACGAATACCAACAATATCTTAATGAGATTGATAACATGACTGAAGAACAGCAAAACGATAATTCTTTAGAAGAAGTTGTTAATCCAGATTCATTAATTAATTATTATGATAATGGATTTTTAAATAATATAAAAAGTGCTTTATTCCCAGAGAAATATCCTCAAGCAAATTCTAAATTAAAAAAACACAAATAATTCTTTTTGTTTTTAATTTTTTTATAAAAAAAAAATTGAAAAACAAAACTTAAAATTTTATTCAACGATAATATTAAAGGGATAATTATAATAGAAATAATAATTATCTAAAGGCACGTTGAAAAAGTAAAAAGGAATTGATCATAACAATTACTAAGAAATAAATTCTTAAAATTTGTTTTGAGAATTTATTTATTTCGTCATGGGACGATGGTCAAGAGAGGGGGGCATTGAAATGCGGAGAAGAATATTATTATTTTTTCTTACGAAAACAATGCTAAATATTAACAAATAATTTTATAAAATGTATTATTTAATTTATTTGAATAATAACCAACCATCTTCTCTTTGTTGAGTATTAGATAATAAAAGATGAGAATTTACTCCAGATGGTATTCTTAAAGCAACAGTCAGATTTGATTGTGACTCATCAATTTTATTTAGAGTATAACTAAACGATTTATTTGTTAAAGGAAGAATTCCATAAATATCATTTGTTGATTCTTCTTCTCGTTGAACTTCAAAAGTTATTGGGTCTACTAATCCATAATGAATTTTCCAATGATAATAAAATGGAGCAACTCCATCATTCGTAATTGTTATTTTAATTTCAATAGAATTACTATTTTTAATGATTGAACCTTCTGTGGCATAATAATTATATCCTAATAATCTTTCTGCTTTATTTCTTCTTTCAACCCATTCAGAATGAGTTTGTATCCAGTCTTGAGTTCTTCCAAAAAACCAATTAGATAATATCCAAGAAGCATGATAATGAACAGTGTCATTAAGGAATTTTTGTGTTTTTGTGTCTGATTCAAAACGAGTTGATTGTTGTGTTGGATCTTCTTCTCCACCAAAACTAAAAGTTTTCCAACGATCAAGAACATTATATCTATTGATAAGACTATCCATATAAGCATCATGATCACTATTACCAAACATGTCATGATAAAATCCAATTCCTCTTGTTTGTGACCTTGTTTCAGGAACTCGTACTTCACACATTGTAACTCTGAAATTATTTAATGCCATATCCATTATTCTATCTAATGTTTCATCAGTTGGTTTTTTTGATTTATCAGTAATATATGTTGTATGCCATTCTCCCCAATGTCCATAAGTTCCAAGCTGCCAAAATCCAATACGAGGATCTCCATCAAATTTCTTACCTAATTCTTTGAATAAATATTCTAATTGTGTTAATAAATATTCATCATTATAATTTGGTGATTTACCTGCTCCTGAAGCACCATTATAATCATACATCTCAATTTTATTTTGAATGTATGTTGGAACAAAACTACTTTCACTTGGTGAATCTAAAACAAGACGAATAACTGCTTGTGTTTTCATTTCTTTTATTCGTTCTAAAATCGAATCAAGATAATCTAAATTAACACTGTTTTCTCCAACTAATACTTTATTTAATTCTAATCGTACATATTGTATACTTAAAGGTAACTTTGCTGTATTTCCACTTCCATACCACATCCCAAACCCCTTTAATGGATTTCCAAGAAAACCATCTGTTTTTGAAAATTTGATTATTGTTTCTTTGTTATCTTTATTCTTTGATAATCCAACTGCAAGTCCAATGATTAAGGCAAGTAAACAACAAAACACTATAACTGAAATAAATATTGAAATTCCTATAATAACTCCTTTCTTCATTTGAAATATTGAAATGATAACCTAAAAACTTTGAAAAAAAAAATTATAAAATTCAATAAAAATTCAATTAATTTTGATAAAATTTTTTGTTGTTAAGTAATAGATTTGATAAGGAATCACCTTGTAAAATTCCTCTATTTAATTTAATACTACCTAGATATTCATTAAATTTATAGAATATGAATATCTCCAATCTAGTCATCATACTTTCAATAATGTCAATGATGACAAACTCATAATTAAAATATTTTAATGATTCAATTACCCATTCGTTGTTGACAGTGTCATATGTTTTCTTAATGTCATAATATGACTCATCATATTTTGGGTATTTCTCTTCTTTCTGCTTTAACACATAACTATTTCTTATTCCTTCTTTAGCATCAAGAGATTGTAATTTACATCCCAGTTGATTATTACTAATTTTAAATGATTCATTATTCATGTTAAGTCTTCTGTGAATCTTTTCTTTTAATATGGAGGTAAATACTTTCATAATTACTGTACAACTGATAGGACGATAATTAGTGACGTCGTTCCTATCACTTGAAAAAGGAGAGTAGTGGAAATAATTAAAAAATACCCAGATAAAAAAAAGAGATTATATGAAATATAATAAAGAAGAATATCCAATAAAAAACATACAAAGAAAAGATACTTGTTAACAATAAAATGACAATACATTTGATTATAAAGTCATTTTAATTTTTTCTTTATTATTATAATACTCTTAAATACTACTTTTAGTTTATTTGAAATAACTTCAGAGTTTAGAAAGTTTCAAATAATTTGACTGACAAAATATTTGTTATTTGATTATATCAATAATGATGACAAGTTAATGAGATGTTAATGCTATTTTATTAATAAGATGAATAATATAAATAAGTATATTCGTTATTTTAAACTTCTAAAAAAACACAAAATATTAACTACAAAAATTCTGTTATAATTTACTTATTCTTTTTCCAAACAGTTATTATTCAACTCTTTAATAAAAAAAAAAGAAAATACAATGGAAAAGAATTGTTTCTTTCAATAAAATTATTTAAAAATATTTTGTACCTTGAAAAATAATATTTCAATTCAATAAGAATTAAACAATATTTCAAGAATTCTCTCACACAATTAACATGGACATAAAATAAAAAATTGTACATCCTTTGGATTGTGTAAACATCTAAAAAAGAAAGATTATTTTATGGTTTAAATTTTGAGCAGGGTTTTAAAAAGAAAATATTTTCAATTTTTAAAAACGATAAAAATAAAAGAAAACTAACAATTAAATTTCAGTTATTTTCATTTTTAAATGAACTAAATAACTGAAAATTAAATTACCGTTTATAATGAAATCAAAAGAATTGATAAATGAATATGAGAATTATTTCAAAGAATGGACACAACTAAATTATTTTGAAGAAATTTATAATAATAAAAAAGATGGAAATTCAAGTGCTGATATTAACAGAAAGATTCATGGAAGAAAAAATATATTGTTTTTAATAACAACAACTGAAGGTTGGGCTTTTGGAGCTTTTATTGCTGGACATATTCCTGTTCCTTCAGAATCAATGCAATACGTCAAAGACACTCATAAACATTTTGTTTTTACATTAAAAAATCCATTTAATATTGAACCAATGATATTACATAGAAAAAAAGGAAAAGGAATGACTCTTATTGTATTTCCAAATAGTAATATTGTCTATTCCTTAGTTATTAAAAAATTTTGTGTTATTAAAAAATCAAAAGATGAAAATTCTGTTATTCATCCAGAATTTAATACTAAATATGAAGATCCTACTCAATATAGCTGTTGTTTATTTACTGGAGAAGACTCTATTAATGTTGACGAAATTATTGCTTATCAATGCTCCTAATTTATATTTTTAATTTATCTCGTTTTTTTTTTGTTCTTTTATTTTGTTTATTTAGTACTTCTTTGCTTTTTTTTGTTAATTAAAAAAAGGTATTTGAAACTTTCAAATTTATTGATTTATTCATTTCGTTTATTTCTCTTTTCATAACTTTTTAACAAGCATGATATACACTTTGCATTTCTTCATTCAGTATTTGTTTGGAAAAAAATAATTTAATTAAATTAGTTTTATTTAAAATATATAAAAAATCAGAATAATTTATTTTGTTTTTAATAAAATACACAATACTTAGTCTATTAACTAAGAGAAATTGTTACGTTTTATGAAAAAAAAAACGAAGTGAATATTATCCTTTGATAATAAGAAACATTTTTTTTAATTTTATATCATATCAAGTTAGTAAATTAAAATGTCTTTCAATTGATAAACTCATTCTATTCATTTAATATATAAATTCTTTGTAAATATTATTTAATAATTAATGTTGACGAAACATTGTTTAATATTTAACATTTTATTTTTTTATTTGTACTAATTCAATAAAAAGAAATAAAAACACCATAATAGTCAACAAAATGGTTAAAACATAATAAAATAATAGAATTAGAATAATTCATGTTAAATATTTATTATCAAATGGAATGTGAATAGCTCATTAAATTAATAATGAGACTAGAAAGACAACTCTACAAGGTTAAGAACAACAACACTGTAAATAAAAAACACATATTGAAGTTATTAAATACAGTAAATCAACTTACAAAATTATTTTAGATTGGAAATTCTCATGTTGAATATAATTAAATTAAGAATAATAAATTAGTAAAGAGGAAATTTTTATATAAACATTATTTTCAAAGGTTTTAATGTGTTTATTCAAATACAATTGAAGAGTTTTACTAAATATTAAAGTCATTTGATTTGAGAGTCATTTTCTATTATTCAAATTGAAAATGAGAAAAGATATAATATTTTAATACTACACTAAAAATTACATGTTTTGTTTATTGTTATTGTTTCATTTTTTCTTTACTCTTGCATTAAATTTACACATTACAATTTAAAGACTATGATAACAAACATTTGTATAGATTAAATATATACTCTTCAATATAATAACAATAAAATTTTCAATCAATTGAATTATTCACTTATTACTGTAAACTGTTTCTAACATTCTTACAATTTCATCTATTCTTATTCTTTCTTTTGGTTCTTGTTGCCATGACTTTTCAATAACTTCTTTAATATCTTCTTCTACTTCTTGTATTATGTTTGGTCGATTGCCTGTTGTGATTGTATCTGCAATATCCCATGGATGTGGATATTCTGATTTAGGAAATGGATCTTGCCATGTAATGATTTGTAACATTGTTATTGAAAATGAATATATATCTGATTGCATTTTGTAATGTTCTCGATTTAACACTTCGGGTGCCATGTATTTTGGTGTTCCTATTCCTTTTGTGAATGTCATATTTGTCATCATCATATTGATGTTTCTTGCACTTCCAAAATCCGTTAATTTACAATTAACTTCAATGTTATCATCAAGTGATACAACAAGGAAATTATCTGGTTTAATATCTCGATGTAACATTCCATTTGAATGAAGATATGAAATTCCTTTTGCTCCATCTATCAGAAATTTGATTCGTATTTTCTTTGATATTTCTGTGATGTTTCTTTTATTCATTATATTTTGTATTGATCCATATTCTGCATATTCCGTTACCATACATATTTTATTAGGAATAAATACTGCTCCATAAAATTGAATGATATATTCATCTCGAAATTTATCTAACATTGCTACTTCTTTCTCAAATTCTTTCTTTTTATCTTCACTTTCTTCAACTTGTTTCATTTTCTTAATTGCTACTTTATTTCCTCTAAATTCTCCAACATAAACAATTCCAAATGTTCCTTCTCCTATTTTCTTTTCTTCTTTTATTTCATCAGGATCAAGTCGTGTTGATATTTCCGTTTCTCCTTCAATAGAAATACTTTTGATTGATTCTTCTTGTGCTTTATTAAGTGTTTTACTAATTATCATTAGTTTATCACTGATTTTAGTTGTACATTTGATTATAATGAATAATTCAAATTCACATGCATATCCTCCTTCAATTATAATGATATTTGGTTTATTGTAATTGAACAAATCTCATTTTCTTCTTTACTACTTATTTGTATCTTCATCTTTTCTTTCTTTGAATTTCCAATACAAATTAATTCTCGTATTTCTTCATTCACTTTAATTTCTTCTCCTTCTTGAAGTTCAATTTCTTTCTTATTTGTTAATATTCCATCTCCAAGTGGTATGAATTTGATATTTGATTGTGTTATTTTGAACATTGTTGTTGTTTTCTCTCGTTCTTTCTTTTCTCTTCTCTTCATTATGTAATTAACCATCATTATTATCATTACAATTGTTATAATAATGATAATAACTATAATAATGACAATTATCATTATCATCCACCATACTACTTCTTTATTACATTCATTTCCTTCTTCATTCGTTCCATACCAAAATGAACATTTTGAACATTTATTCTTCTTTACTTCTTTACATTTATTAATATCTAAATAGTAGATACACTCTTTATTTTTTAATACATATTCATCTTTACAACTATTACATTCATTATTTATTGAATATGTTGTACAATTCTCTTTACATTTCGAACATTCTTTATTTATTAAATAATATCCTTCTGAACATTCTCTACATCCATATTCTTTATCTATTTCTCCTTTACATCCTTTAATTTCTGTTGTTAATTTACATTCTCCTATCCAACTCATGAAATATCCATCTGCACATGTTGTACATTTCATTCTTGGTGATGTTTCTATTCTATTTCATCATTGAAATTTCATTACACGATTGTCTATTATTGGTTCAACATAAAATTTAAACTATAAAAATGTCACAACTTAAATGTTCATTATAATAAATAATAATTAAATAATTAAGTATTAATAGAATTAGTTTCTATTATTCTATATTCATTACAGATAAATCAATTCCATTTATCCATTTATAATAATTCAAATGAATATGTTTTATTTTAGTAGGGTTAATGTTTAATAAAGTTATTCATATTTCTAATAACATTAATTTTAACTTCTTAAATAATATCATTTTCAATTCTTTATTTAATTTAATACTCTCTATATTTATTATTCTTTTATTTCAATTTATTATTCAACTTATTTTAACATTTCTTATTTATTCTATTCTTTATTTATTTATATTCATTTATATCCATTGTTATTATGATATGAAACATTATTCATATCATTTATTAAATTAATTTTATTCTTTTTATTTATTATTCATATTTTATCATCGTGTTAATTTCTTTTATTAATTTTATATTGTTTCATTGAATATTTTCAATTATTTATTTTCATTATACTTAAATTTAATTCATTTAATGTTATTATGACACTATCATAATTTCTGTAGCTTTCATTCCACGAGGTGATTTGTTTTATTTTCCAATTATCTTTATTTAATTTCACCTGTGTTTCATATAACGATTTCCAATATTCTAAAGTAATATCGTTATTTGGGTATATTTCATTTTTTGGGTCTTTCTTCCTTATTCTAATTTTCTTGTTAGAATCAAACATGATTTTATTTGTATTGATTCTGACCCTTTCTTCCTTATTAAATTTAATTCTTTCTTTGATCATTGTCATCATATATTTTAGGTACTTTATTCTTTCCTAGTGCTTTGACTTTTATTCCTTCTTCATC
>NW_001914982.1:11979-16447 GCF_000208925.1 Entamoeba histolytica HM-1:IMSS | reverse complement strand
TTTAATGTATTGGTAATTGAATTTATCCATTTACTTGGAATTAATTCATAATCAGACTTAATTATTGTTGAGTCGGTACTCTTGATAATTCCTTTATCAATGTCAACAAAAACAATAATATCAAATAAATCTATAATTTCCATAATTGATGGATCTACTCCAATAATAAATGGTGTTGGTGTTTCTGTTAATTCAGTATATTTGATTGGAAGAAATGGAACAAGTAAATGTTGCCATTTTAAAGGTGAAAATATTTCTAATAATGAAACAATAAATTCTGATATTTTTTGTGCTGAATTTGATTGAATAATAATTCTTCTTTCATTTAATATTGATGAAAATAACATCATTAGTTGAGTTATAGGAAGACAAAGTAACGATGAAAGACATCCAGAAGAAGGTTGGTTTATTTGTTGTGGTAAGTGAGAATGAAATGAAAATAAAGGATAATTTAATTGGTTTAATGTTGGTAGTGGAATTAAATGATGGAGTGAAGATAAGAACAAAACTCTTTGAGGTGAAGGGAGTTGAATGAGATGAAGGAGAATATTTATGAATAATGACCAATGGAGATACTGTGAAGTAAGAATAAATGTACATTCATCTGTTTGTTTTACATAACAAAACATTTGTTGTTGAGAATCTATACAAAGAAATGAACTATGAAGATAAGATGGTGCAATAGGAAAAAAGAATCTAAAGAAATTTTTATCTATTTGGTGTTTAAAAGGAAAACTTTGAATAGGAAGTTCTGTGTGATTGTCAATTTCAAAGAATGAGACAACCAATGGATATTCTTGATTCATTAATTTCTATAAAATGAAAATTTAGTTTTTTTTTGTTTTTTTATTTTATGTTTTTTTTTTGTTTTCTTTGTTTTCTTTGTTTTCTTTGTTTTCTTTGTTTTCTTTCTTTTAATTTTGAATGTTTAAATTCAATTATTACTTCATAAATTATTCTAAATTATATTACTTTTATGTAATTTATTTCTTATTCAATTTTATTGAAAAATAGAGTTTATTTAATAATGAACTATTAATTGTTCTTGAAACAAATACATTTGAAGATATTTATTGAATATTTTTCTTTTTTTTCATATCGTTTTTATTATCATTTTCTTCTTTCTTCTAGTGTATTTTTATATTTTTACAATACTAGTTGTAAGAATAGACATATTATTTTTATTAATTTACACTCTTATTGAGTTTGCTAATAACTAAACTCATTAGATTTTTAACTTATCTTTACTAACACAATATCCCTTTGTTGTGCTTATGAAAAATAATCAAATTTCATTTAAGGTTTTGTTTGATATTAGATAAAGTTGATTTTATTTAATTTTATTTAATTTTGTTTCTTTCAGTCTATCCACCACATTAAACAATTGTTAGATCAAAATAATCTTATTCAAATGGCATTACTACAATACCGTGGTTAATAATTATATATTAAAATGTTTTATGAATCATTTAAGTCTTTATGAAAACATTAATTTGGAGAACTTATATAGTTAGTATTGACAATTTCACTTTTTATCTTCATCAACCTCTATGTTATATAAGAAATTATTAAAATAATATTTCATAGTTTAATCAATTAACAATACTTAAAGAATTTCTAACAGTAATTAATGAACAGAGATAGTGAAATATCACCAGTAATTAGCAACAAATTCTAATTGACTGAATCTAAAAATAATAAATTGACCAACATTTGTTTTGAGAGAAAGAAGTATTGATATACTATTCTTTCTATATAGTAATATAAAAATTGGTAATTTGTAAATATAACACTGATTATTGTTTTTGAACCATATTTATATGAGTATTATGTATTTCTATGACATGATCAAATATATCATCTCCATTAGTTTCATTCAATGCAAGTACTTCAATAACATTACACGAACAAATTTCTTCATATATTTCTTATTCTTGTTCTGTTGTATTTATCTCAGATTCTTTTTTTATTAATTTCTAATAAACCAATTTCAGTTTCATCAAGAACAATATAGTGTTTAGGATCATATGTCTTTAGTTCTGACATCCAATACCTTTGAACACTTTCACATGACACTTGACTGTCAATAGAATAACACAACAAAAATACATAAGTGTCTGGATATAATAAATGTTTGTCTTGTATTTCTCTCACTACTTTGTACTAAATAAACCTTTTATAGGTGATATTTTTATTGAATAATAGCATTAAAACTGTTAGTTATTGTAGGAAGACAATATGTTTTAGATATTCTTTAGTTACATGTTTATTCAATAGATATGTTTTTCAATAGTATTATCATCGGCAGCATGTTTTATGTTATTCAATACGAATCATTAAGGATTAATTATCTTATTCTTTAACTGTGATATTTTCCTATTCTTATTTATCTTTTGGACTTTCATCAATATTTTAATTAAACACTTTAAGTTATTATTGTAAAGAATATTGTGATGATTATTTAATTGAGTTGTTGACTCATATTAGTTGTGAATGAGAAGAGAATCATTATTATAATTGGTGTAATTACTTCATTATTGAAGAATTTGATTTATAATTTAGTTATTCTTATTAAATAAGCAATAATTATACATATAACATTACAATAATAAAATGATTAATAGAAATTGTGTATGATTAGATTAATCAATAAAGACAAAGAAGAATTTTCAATTTAATACTAAAATTGTTATTTGTTGTATTGATGCTAATGAATAATGCAAGTAAAACAAATAATAAAATGAAAGAAGATGATATTATATTAAACAAATGTTGTTTTAATTGGGTACGAAAATTAGCAAAGAAATAATGCATCTAAATAATTTACAAAAAAGAAAAAAGATGCAAAATAATTTGCATCCATAGAATATTCCATTTATTATATTTTGCTCCTAAAATAAAAAAATAAAAAGTATGATAAATACAGAATATGTAAATATTTATGTTTATATTTTATTATCATTTGTATTCATTTTGTATGAAATATTAATGAAATAGATTATTTGATTATTCATATTTATTTTTATTATTCATATTCTTTTATTTATATGTTATTTATCTATCGTATTTTTATATATTTATTTCTCTGTTTATATTATTTATATCATTGTATTCTTCTTATTATCTATATATTATTATATTATTCTTATTTTATTATTTTTATGTTTATATTCTTTAGATTTTCTTCTTGTTATTCTTTTCTATTTAGATATATTTTATTATTTGAATATTCATCTTTATCATTTTTATATTATTATCATTTTTATATTATTATCATTTTTATATTATTATCATTTATATCTATTTTCATTTTATATTTATTCTCTTTTGATTTATATTAATTTTATCTTTTATACTTTGATTTTATTATTATATCATTTATTATCATTTCTCCTTTTATTTATCATTTATTCTTATTATTCTTTTGTTTTATATTCAATATATATCATATATTCATATCATTTTCATTCATATTTTATCACTTATTATATGTTATAATAACATAACACATATGATTGATTATATAATAAACATCATGATGAAATTATACATATAAATAATAAACATAAAAAATAATACAATATTTTTTTTCAATAAAACAATATTAATTATTTTACATCATTAAATTAGACACTTTTATTGAATATTTCTAATTTTTACATTAAAATTACACTTTTTATTTCTTCTTTTCATATTTTATCATCTCTTTGTGATTTATTATTTTTATATTCTTTCTTCTACTTTATTTTTATTCTTTTATATATTTATATTCTTTTTATATTATTTGTTTTTCGTTGTTTTTCTATTTCTTTCTTCTATTATTTATCAATTTTATATTCATTTATTCTTTTTATTTTGTTTTTATTAGTTCTTGAGTATTGTATATTTCTTTAATATTTCATTTATATATTATCAAAATATATGTTTTATTGATTTTATGTTGAATAAATATTGAATAATTCAATATTTTCATTCTTAATTATTCATTATTTATTCTGAAATGTTGTGTATATTTATTATATTAAATGAATATGATGAATGAATATCAATATTATTGTTTATTTGATTTTAAAAAATAATAAATGAATATGAAATAATAAATGAAATAAAATAATGAAATGATAATGAAATAAAATAATCTAATATTGAACAAATTGAATAAAGAATATATTGAATATATCATTATTGTTACATTATTATTTATTATTTCAATTATTAAATATTAATAATTTATTCATGAATATTTAATTGATTATTATTTTATAATTTCATTTTCATTTTATTTAATAAATGAAATATAAATAATAAATGAATGAATAATAATGTAATATATGAAATAATAAAAAGAAAAGAAAGATAAATAATAAAGAAATATGATGTATTTAATATATAATATAATTTATTATCAAATATAATAATATCAAATGATGATTTATTTTTATTTCAAAATAGTTTTGCATCAATAAAA
>NW_001914982.1:0-11879 GCF_000208925.1 Entamoeba histolytica HM-1:IMSS | reverse complement strand
TTTTCTTTACAAGACCCTAAGGTTTTACACAATAGTTATGGCATTAAAATTTGTTGTTATGTTTGTATTGAAAAGTGTGTTAATAAATAGTAAAGATAAAAATACAATTAAACAATACATTGATAAATAATTATTATACCATTTCTTATTTTGTAATAATTTTATTTATTCATGTTTTTGATCTATTTTATTATTAAATAACATATTAATTGGATATATTTATTTTTCTATTAAATTAAAAATTGATAAAACTTTAATTATTTGATTTTTCTATTAGTTCTAACAAGTTTATTTCAAATAACCAATTATTGAATTATTATGATTTCTTCAATTACATCACAACACAAAATGATGAATCTTCATTACTTTTGTTTTCTGTTTCATTTCTACTACTAACTCCAATCCATTCTCCATTAATAACTTTTCCATTTTTCGTTATTTTATTAATTCTTCTGATTATATTTATTTCATATGTTATATTAGATTTTGTTTCTTTTATTGTTTCAGTTTCTTCTTTTTCTTCATATTCAAAGTCTTTATATTCACTGACTAATTTATTAATTTCTTCTGTATTAATTAATTTTAATCCTCTTCCCCATTCTATCATTTTCTTGATTGCAGCATTTGTTCTTTCATTCTTACGATCATCTTCATCTGGTTGTGAATACACAAAATACATTGGAATATCAATGGTTTCATTTGTTTTATTTATTTGTTTTATAAATGAAATTAAGTCTTCTTTGAATTGTTCTTTCTCAATTTTATCTTTTTCTTTTCCAAAGGAGTTAGGACATTTAGTCCATACAATACAAACACGTTTCCAAATGTCTTTTATTGTGAAAACATCGGAAATAACTTTAACAATGAATTTAAGATTAGCAGAAAATCTTTCTTTATTAATGTCAATTGTTAATATAATTCCTTGTAATCCATTGTTTTTTATACAATCAACAATATTTTGAATTTGTGTTTTATCAAGTTTATCACTATCATTAAGACTAGGAGTGTCAATAACAGTTACATCACTTCTATCTCCTTCTCCAGATTGTACAACAACTTCTTTTGTTTCTGATTTTGTATCATCACTTACTTCAAAAACATTCTTCCTTAAAATGAAATTAACAAGTGAACTTTTCCCAGTACCTGTTTCTCCAATTAAAAGGAATTTTGTTTGTTTTGGTTTATCTTCTGATACACTCATTGTTTATTTTGTAGTTTCCAATGATTTAAATATTATTTCGGTGTATTTAACAACAATTTTTGTTTTTGTCGAATGATGTTTATTTCATTTTGTTTATTATTTAAAGTTATTACAGAATATTTCTAACTCTTTTAATTCCTTTTTTATTGAAATACAACCCCTTTCATGTTATTTGTCTTCAAATGATGTTTTTATTTTTATATTTTCATTTCACTATTGTGTGAAATTATATAAATTTGTAGAAATTATTTATAACAGCGTTTTAGTTTAATTTATATTTAAATTTTATTCAAAAATAATGAATAATTCTATTAACACAATAACACAATTTATTTTAATTATAATATTCAAATTGGATATAAAAGTATTATTTAAAGTATTGTCAATCAATTCACAATATTTTATGTAAATTAATGATTTAATTTTATTTATGGAATATAATGTTTATGTAATTAATTATAAGTTATGAATTTGGCACTCTTTTTCATGAAAATGCGTTTATTTAATTTGTCATAACTCTATCTTTTAATACTGAATTTATGATTAATTTTCATTGAATAACAACAATTGAAGTGATTTATCAATTATTTTATTATTTCAAAAAAAAAAAAATATTTAATTTCTTCTTTTTTTCATTATTGTTTGTCTTTAATTTATTCAACATTTTCAATAATTTCAAGATTGATTTATTCATTTTTATTCATTTATTCTTTCTGTTTAATTTGAATTATATTGGAATTGATAAATTTAATCATTCAACTGTTATTTCAATAAAATTAATTTAACGTTTTAAAAAATAATTAATTGAATTTAATTAAAATTACTTGGTTTAAACCTATTTATCTTTTACTAAAACAAAATATAATCGCTCCTATTGCTCCTATTGTTATTACTATTGCTCCTATTACAATTACTGTTTTTAATGGGTTGCTTGATTGTTTTTCATTGCTCATAACTTTGACTATTTCCCAATCACCATATTTAATTTCTCCATTAAAACCAATTCCTATCTCTCTTCTCATCCATTTGAATTGTGTTTCAATATATTTACCAGTATTTCCCATTGATTCTGTTTCTTCTTTTACTTCTATAACTGGTGCTTTTTCTAGATTACTTGTATCAATATTAATAGGATTTATTCCTCTTCCCCACTCAATTAATCTTTCTATTTCATTTTCTGATCTTCTATTATCATAGTCTTCATCTGGTTGTGAATCTACATAATACATTGGTGTTTCAATATTCTCTTCTGCTCCTGTAAATATTTCAGTAAGTCTCAGTAATTCTGGAAGAAATTCATTTCTTTTAATTTCTTTTTGGTTTGTTAATTGCCTATCTGATATAGAATAATAACATTTATTCCATACAATACAGACATGTCTCCAAAAGTCATGTGATGGAAAGATTTTAGACATTATTTGAATCATTATTTTATTGTTATTGGAAATTCTATTTGTATTATAGTTTAGAACAATAACAATTCCATTTATTCCTCCTTCTTCTTGAACAATATTAACCATACCATTCAAAAAATTTTCATTAAATTCTTTTGATTCTTGAAGACTTGGTGTATCAATAACAGTTACATCACTTCTTTCTCCTTCTCCAGATTGTACAACAACATCTCTTGTTTCTGAATTTGTATCATCACTTACTTCAAAAAGATTCTTCTGTAAAATGAAATTACCAACTGAACTTTTCCCATTTCCTGTTTCTCCAATTAAAAGTAATTTTGTTTGTTTTGGTTTATCTTCTGATACACTCATTGTTTATTTTGTAGTTTCCAACGATTTATTTAAATACTGCGATTAGGTTATTTCACAAAATATTTGTTTGTAAATGATGTTTGTTGTTTATTTGATGTAAAAATAAATCTATCGTATTTAAAATGTTAAAACAAACATACCCCTTTTATTTTTATAAATAATTTGTATGAAACAAGTTTAGAATAGTCAGTGAAAATAATATGACACTTAATAAAATAATTACATTCAGTTGAAATAATGAAAATGCTATATATTTTACATGGAAAGGAAAATAACAAAAAGTGAGTGAGAGTGATGAATATGAAGAAATTTACACAGAAAATGTGTTATATGTTGTTTGACTTATACAACTATAAACAAACAATATTTTCATCACTACTCAATACATTTATTTTATATTATTTCTTTTTTAAACTGATTAAAAAGGATATTATCTGTTTTAAAAGTATTTTATCATTTTTCTTTTATCAAATTCAAAACATAAGTCATTTAAAATGCTTAATTAACTTTCAATTTTTTGGTGTTACTTGTCTTTTAATCACTAGAACTTTCGTTAGGCATTAAACAAGCAGCAGCACCAGCACAACCACAAAGACCAACACCAACAGCAGCAACCTTACCAGCACCACCAACAGCATTAACTCCAACAGCAACCTTAGCAGCAATGGCAGCAACCTTACCAGCACCAAGAAGAGGAGCAGCAGCAACACCAGCACCAACAAGAGCAATACCACCAACAACAGCCAATGTTATGACAATTCCCTTTTTCCAACGACCCCATTTTTTTGATTCTTTTTTGTTTTCTGTTACAATTCTACTGCTAATTAAATAATGTTCACCTTCTATTTTTTCTCCATTATATTTGGTTTTAATACATCTTCCGATTTTATTAATTTCACGTGTTATACTAGATCCTGTTTCTTTTATTATTTTAACTTCTTCTTCTTTTTCTTCAAATCGAATTTCTTTGTATTCACTGACTAATTTATTAATTTCTTCTTTATCAATAAATTCTAATTCTCTTCCCCATTTGATTAATCTTTCTATTTCTTTTTCTGATCTGCTATTGTCTGGTTTTTTATCTTGTTTTTCAGCTGGTTTTTCATCTTGTTTTTTATCATTGTCTTTATCTTGTTTTTTATCATCGCCTTCATCACTTTCTTCATCTGGTTCTGAATCTACATAATACATTGGAATATCAATATTTTCATTTGTTTTATTTATTTGGTTTATAAATGAAATTAATTCTTCTTTGAATTGTTCTTTGATCTTTTTACCTTTTTCAAGTTGCTTTCGTGAAAGAGAATAATAACATTTAGTCCAAACAATACAAACATGTTTCCAAAAATCTTTTATTGGAAAAACATCATTTATAATTTTAATGACTTTTTGAATAGTTTCAGAAAATGTATTGCCACTAAAATCCATTGTTAATATAATTCCTTGTAATCCTTTAGCTCTAACACAATCAACAATATTTTGAATATGTTTATTATCTATATTTTTGTCAACCTTTTTTTCACTATCATTAAAACCAGGTGTATCAATAACAGTTACATCACTTCTATCTCCTTCTCCAGATTGTACATCAACATCTCTTGTTTCTGAAATTGGACCATCACCTACTTTAAAAACATTCTTCCTTAAAATGAAATTACCAGCTGAACTTTTACCAGTACCTGTTTCTCCAATTAAAAGGAATTTTGTTTGTTTTGGTTTGCCTTCTTGTAAACTCATTGTTTATTTTGTAGTTTCCAACGATTTATTTAAATACTCTATTTCAGACAATAAATCAAATGATGTTTGTTTTAAATTTTGATAAAACTACTTACAATTTATTATATGTTGCGATATAAATATAATATAAGTTGTAAGTTTGGTTTTGTTGAAATACAAAACATCATTCTATTGACTTTTGTTTGATTTATTTCCTTATGTAAAAATATATTGTAAATAAAAATTAATTTTCGATAAAAAAACTTCAAATATTGTTTATGATTATTAACAAATAAAAATGTAAAAAATAATTTAGTGACATTAATTCATCTTTATTTAATTTTATTTTTGTTTGTTGATTAAAATAACACATTTATTTCATTAAAATTACTTTTCCTTCTCTTTGAAAATAACATTCTCTCCAATTTCCTCTTACCCCATTTCTTTATTCATAAAATTATTTCAAATGACTTTAAATTAATTGTTATTGTTATATTTGTTATGATAAATTAAATTGTTATAAACAAGTAAAATGAATTAAATATTGTAATGTCGTCTCTTTTATAGTTTATTTAACCAAATGATAAATTGTAATTATGAAAGACAAACATTTAAATAATAAATATTGTATTTATTTGTTGTTTGTTTAATTCTTCATTCATTAATTCATCTAATATCAACACATGAGCAACCTTATTTCATTTGGTTAAATTAATCTTGTTTATTTTAAAACAAATTGAAATAACGTTACTATGAAATAAGAATAGATGAAATAGAAATTTAATTTTCTTCTTTGAATAAAAACTATTTATTAGATATAATTCAGTTTCTCGTTATTCATTTGTTATAATTCATTGAAAGTAAACTATTTAATGATAGAATTAAATTATGTAACATTCATGATAATAAATAATGCAATAAAACGTATTGTTTGGTATTTAACTATTCTTGTAAAATTAAATGAAATGAAAAGAGAATAAACTACAAATAACAAAGAATAATAAATGAAATGAATGATATATAGAAATAAATAAAAGAATGACTGTAATTTCAATCAATTAACAATAAAAAATACATAATTCACAAAATGATTTTCTTCATAACAACAAATGGTTATTTAATTTCTTCAACACATGATAATTGAAACTTAACAATAGTTTATTTCTACACTAAATATTCTTTCAAATGAATAAAAGAAATAATTAAAAGAAATAATTAAGAGTTAATAGAATTAAAGAGGGAAAGAAGAACATAAAGAATTGCAGTGATGAGAAACAAGATGGGATTGAAGCTCAGGATAAGAACCATCGTTTGCAAAGAAAAATTTGGAAAGACTTTCATGAGCTAGATGAACGTTTGTAGCAAAAGAAGGAGAGTCAGGATTAAGAGAAAAAGAATGAGAAGAAAGCAATGAAGTAAATAAAAGACGTTTTGAAGTATAGAAATAAGACCAATGTTGAAGAGCAACAAAATCAATGGTATTAACACAAGAGGAAAGATTATCAATCCAAGGTTCAAGAATAGCAATTCTAGAAGATGATAAAGTGAGAAGGTCAGAAATTTTAAGAGTTCGAGGGAGTTTCATATCAGTTTGAATAAAAAGACGTTGAGATAAAATAGAGAAAGAAAGAGGAGAAAATTTCGAAGCAATATGTTTAGCAATCAATTGTTTTTCAATAGTATTAATTGCCCATAAAATATCAGAGTTATAAGATAAACGTCTTTCTTTAAAAGCAAAGAAATGATTAATATTAATTATAGGACATTCACATTTACTAATAAATAAATTATTTCCTATAAGATAATTAGAAGATAATAAAATAGTAGCAGGTGTTGTTAAATAAAAAGGAGGACGTTCATAAAATTCCCAACAATTTTGATTATAAAAATAATTTTGAGGAATAGTGATAATATAACCATTAAGTTTATTTGAAAAAGGAATGATTTGATAAAGTGAAGATTTTTTAAATATAATACAACTAAAAGGTTTTGTTGGTAAATATTTTGAAAACATGTCATTCATTCGTATTTTCATTAAATCATTAATTATATTTTCATTATTTCTTTTTAAATTGACTATACAATAATCATTTGTTGAATATATAAATTCTTGTATTATTTCTTTTTGATTATATTCTTTTCTTTCTTTATTAATACTACTTGAAATATGAATTATCATTTTATTAATTATTTCTTTTTTATTAATCATTTCAATGATATTATATATATCTTTATTATCTTCTTCTCTTTCTTGTTTTTTTACCATTTTTCTTTTAAACTCATTAAACATCTTTTCATCTTTAATTTCAACTATATAATTAACTCCTTGATTGTCATATTTTATTATCTCAAATTCTTTTACTCCTATTCTTTCTATTATTTCCATCGTTATTTCATTTTCTTCATATATAAGATAGATGACATTCTTGTCTATAGGAATTTTATTAATCGTATAATGTGGAATAATACTCATTTTATTCACTTGTTTAATTATTTGATTCATCCATATTTCATTTTCTTCCATGTTTATGTCTTTTAAGTTCTTTTTTTTTTCTTTTTTCTTTTCTTTTTTAAATGATTTTTCTCTTCTTTCATATTTTCAATTATTCATTAATGATTTACTCCATAATAAACAATATATGAAATTAAAAAGAATAATACATATTAATAAATATGATATATATCATATTAAAATAAAAACAAATGAACAAATAAACTATTATAAATACCTCCGAAAGATGAAAAGAATAGAAATAGAAATAAGAAAGAATAATTGGAAAAGAATAAGATTGAATTATAAAATGATGAAATATGGAAAAAGACAACACCTAAATAAGTCTAAAGAAGATGAATATCCAGATAATATCTCCACTATTAATTTCTGGAAATGAATCTATGAAACTAATACTAATATAGATTTCCTGAATATTAATTTATATGAAATATTAATTGAAAATAGAATTAATGATAGAATGTCTATAATCACTCCAAATGAACTAGATTGTGATATTAAATTTACTGCTAACTGGAAGGCACCGGGAGTTGACAAAATACAATGATTTTTGATTAAATATTTAGAACAACCAAAGAAATATTTATTAAAATTATTTAATGAATGGTTAAACAATCATAATGAAATACCTATTCATTTTATTCAAGGAAGAACAATATTAATATATAAGAAAGGAGATAAATTAGACCCACAGAATTACAGACCAATAACGTGCTTAAATTGTCTGTTAAAAGTATATACATCAATATTAAAGATGAAAATAGAAAATCAATTGATTCAAAATCAAATTGAAAAACAGCTATCATTAAATCAAATTGGATGTAAGAAATATACATATCATCAAAAGAAGGATTATTATACAACACTATAATCATTCAATTATTAATAAAGAATAAATTGAAGTGGATAGAAACAGATTATGACATATCCAAAGCATATGATAGTATTAACCACCAATGGATTAAACAATGCTTAATATATTTTAATATCACACTAGTAGTAATTAATAGTATATTATATATTAAATAATACATATCTTAATTTATATTATAATCAAGAAAGTGATAGTATTATTAATGTAGAAAGAGGAATAATACAAGGTGACAGCCTATCTCCACTTTTATTTGTATTATCTATTGATATATTATCTAAACAATTAGATAAACAAATTAACAAATTAAATATTAAAATGAATGGAGAAGAAAAACAAGTCCAGTTAAACCACATATTGTATATGGACGATTTAAAGATAATGACTAATAGCCTCAATGAAATGGAAAAAGCACACAAATTAACTAAAGAAATATTTAATGCAATAAGATTAAAAATTAATGTAGAAAAGAGTGGGATAATGACTAATATTAATAGTCAAATAAATGGAGAATTAGCTGAATTACCAAGAGTAATTGATGATAATCATTATAAATATCTTGGTATTGAAATAGGAGATAAAGTAAATATCAATAAATATTGTACAAGAATATTAAATGATGTATCTTCTATTTTATCATCATTAAATACTATGAAATACAGCAGCCTCAATACAATAAGAATGATTAATAATGATATAATCTCCAAATTAAGATATGGATTTTGTATTGTACCATGGAAACTATGAGAATTGGAGAAGATAGACAAACAAATAAGAAAATTATTAATACAACATAGTCAACGAAAAAACAAATAATATAAAAAGAATAAAAATATATAAAAGAATAAAAAGAAAGTAGAAGAAGAAAGAATATAAAAAGTAATAAATCACAAAGAGGTAATAAAAGAAGTAATTTGTATATTTTATTGAAAAAATAGAAATAATCAATAAAAAGTGTCTAATTTAATTGTGTAAAATAATTAACAATATTTTATTGATGAAAAATATTTTACTCTTTTTTATGTTTATTATTTATATGTGTAATTTCATTATGATGTTTATTATATAATCAATCATATGTGTTATGTTATTATAATATATAATAAGTGATAAAATATAAATGAAAATGATATGAATATATGATATAGAATATAAAACAAAAGAATAATAAGAATAAATGATAAATAAAACGAGAAATGATAATCAATGATATAATAATAAAATCAAAGTATAAAAGATATAAACAATATAAATCAAAAGAGAATAAATATAAAATGAAAATAGATATAAATGATAATAATATAAAAGATGAATAAGATGAATAAACAAATACATCTAAATAGAAAAGAATAACAATAAGAAAATCTAAATAATATAAAAAGAAAAACATAAAATAAGAAGAATATAATAATATATAGATAATAAGAAGAATACAATGATATAAATAATATAAACAGAGAAATAAATATATAAAAATACGATAGATAAATAAATAACATATAAATAAAAGAATAAAAAAGAATACAAATAATTATAATTCATCAAATAATCTATTTCATTAATATTTCATACAAAATGAATACAATTGATAATAAAATATAAACATAAATATTTATATATTCTGTATTTATCATACTTTTTATTTTTTTATTTTTTTTAGGAGCAAAATATAATAAATGGAAAATTCTATGGATGCAAATTTTTTTGCATCTTTTTTCTTTTTTGTAAATTATTTAGATGCATTTTTTCTTTGCTAATTTTTGTACCCTTTCTTTTGTTATTAGACAGTATGGTTTTAAATAACTAGTTTTATTGTAGTTGGAATGAATATTCATTAACAACATCTTTTTATGCTCAGATGATGGAGTGAATGGAGTGTTGAGAATATATAAAGGAATGTCATTTTTATTAAAAGGAATATTCTTAAATGTACTTTGATACATTGTAATGGTATTAACTGGTGAGAAAAGTTATATTAAACTAATTGTACGACATTATGTGATTAGAAATAAAAAATTAGAATATAGTGTTTAAGGAGAAAGAGAATAATATTCGAAATTATTTTCTTTTAATAAAGAATGAATGAAACAGGGTATATGACCAAACAACAACGAACTGTCTGTAGAGTAACGTTGATAATTATCACAAACTTATCAATACAAAGAAAGAATGTGTTATACTCGATTCTATGAAAAATATAATTGAACAAGTACAAAAATATTTGAACAATATAAAAATTATTATAAATTATGTGTGATGAATGAAGAAATGGAAAGATATAGAATAAACTAATAGCAAAACAACAGCTTAATTAATTATTTTTAAACATTTTGAGTTGTTTTGATATGAAAAGAGTTATTTAGTTTGTGAAGTATTTAAAAGCAATAAAATTACAGCTAAATAAACAAAACTTTGTCATAATAAAACATCAATACAGACGACATTAAAATCAAAAAGTGGAAGTTAAATATTTAAATACAATAGAATGATGTTGAGTCATGACTTTTATAAAAGCAAATATTTTTAATTTTACTCCAAAATAAAAAATGATGCTGAAATAATAAAAAACTGACATACAAAAGAACAAATTCCGTAAACAAACAGTATTTTAATTCTTTTTTTTTTGAGTGTAGTTTGAAAGAAGAAAATAATTATAATAGATATTAGTGTAATGATTTTAGTTGTTTTTATTGTTACTTCATTGAAAGATTTATTGATGGTTATTTTTAAACAATGACTTTTTCAGTTATATAATTCAAAGATATATATACGTTTAATTGATCTGTAAATTCATTCATCAATATGCACTCTCAAAATATTTCTTTATTTAAAGATATTAATGATATTTCTAAAGGATTGTCTGACCAGTTTAGAAATATTATCTCCAAATGCACAAAACCCCATTTTATTTGTATTTGTGGTGATCAATATATCGATGAAAATACTAACATACATCAAATCATTAATGGTATTTCATCAAATGATTACCTCAATGCACAAGAATCATTGAAATCTTCAAATAAGATTTCCACATCAGAATCAAATAATTGTAATGTTATTGGACCAATTCTTGTAAGTGATATTGTAAAAAGAAACAATTTAGAAGAACAAGAATTTCAACAAATTTTAAATGATGAATTATTCTTTATTGAAATTGAAAAACATAAACTAACTTCAAGTACAACACCGAATAATATTGTTGAAATTCTTTCTATTCTCCAATTATCTTCTATAAGAATTATTTATAACAACAATGAAATAAATGCAGGTATATTAGAGGATATATCATCATTTGATTATCTTTCTTGTTTATTAGAATTACAAGGAATAAGAAAAGAAGGGAAAAGAGTCATTTGTATTTCACCAGATATTCAAACAATTACTGAAAAAGAAAATGAGACAATTCTCAAAGAGTCTGTCTTAAATAAACAAAAACATATAAACAACGATCTTGTACATTTCTTCTCTACAAAATCACATCAAACAAATTGTTTGTGTTTCTTACTTCCATCATATTCTCATCCTTCTCCAAGTCAAATCGTTTGTAATATTTACAAAGAACAAATGAAATGTATCATTTCAGAAATTCTGCATGAAATTCCACTAAATTGTAAGTCTGGTTCATATGTTCTTTCTTGTATAGAACTTCTTATTGAGCTATTCAAATCAATAAATGAATTAAATATAAATACCATCTCAAATGAAATACAACGATTATTCAAGAAAAAATATGTCGAAACTATTAGTTCAATAAATATCAAATTAGTTGGAATGATTTATGAAATGAATTTAAATGAAAGAATAAATGTTATT